>NW_022142235.1:0-23016 GCF_007565055.1 Rhinopithecus roxellana | reverse complement strand
ATAAGACGTCATGCCCTCCCTGCGTTTCAAGGTCCACACATATCATAAACCACCTGCATAACCGCCTAGGATTTTTTTTTTTTTTTTTTTTTTTTTGAGACGGAGTCTCGCTCTGTCGCCCGGGCTGGAGTGCAGTGGCCGGATCTCAGCTCACTGCAAGCTCCGCCTCCCGGGTTTACGCCATTCTCCTGCCTCAACCTCCCGAGTAGCTGGGACTACAGCGCGCCGCCACCTCGCCCGGCTAGTTTTTTGTATTTTTTAGTAGAGACAGGGTTTCACCGGGTTAGCCAGGATGGTCTCGATTTCCTGACCTCGTGATCCGCCCGTCTCGGCCTCCCAAAGTGCTGGGATTACAGGCTTGAGCCACCGCGCCCAGCCTGCGCCTAGGATTTTCAACTCATCGTCCAACGTCTAGAGGAAGGTGCTTTCAAACATTTATAATCGATCAGGTCAGGATGTGGACTGGGATGTTTTATCAATTAATTAATTGATTACAAAATGTAAGTCTTTTAATCTGAAATAGAGCTGGAGAATTTAGCAGCGTAATATCGATTCCACGTGAGTCCCTAAGACCCGTTGTGCCATCTGCCTCTCGGTAAGCACTGCATGCGGCGTTTCCTTCCCAACACGGAGTTTCATTTCATTTAGCTGCTGTTCCATCGATTCATCATTCAAAAATCATTTTGTCTTTAGAAAAACCATACTACTGGCCAGGTGCAGTGGCTCACACTTGTAATTCCAGCACTCTGGGAGGCTGGCAGGAGGATTGCTTGAGACCAGGAATTCGAGACCACCCTGGGCAACATGGCAGAACCCCAGTCTCTATAAAAAAAAATAAAAATTAGCCAGGCATGGTGGCGTACATCTGTACTTCCAGCTACTCGGGAGTCAGGCGGGGGGTCGCTTGAGCCTGGGAGGTCGAGGATACAGTGTGCAGTGATTGCACCAGAGCCAGACCCTGTCTCAGAAAAGAGAAACACCCACCCCTCCAAATGCATGTTATTCCTTTTCCATTAGATATCTCAACTGCTGTACACACTGCTCAAAGTTAAGACAAAAGTCTCTTATGTTATGTTGTGGACTCCCTGAGGTGCAGCCTGCGGTGTGGCCCCGGACCCAGGAAACCCCTGCAGAGAAGCTGTGCTGCTTGTCCACGTGGGGGGTTTCCAGACGGGTGACCACCTGCCGCGACACCCTCCCGTCCGCACCCACCCTGCCCTGACCCCAGGCGAGGGCCATGGAACCACAGCTAAGTCTTCTTTACTCAGTCATCATCCATTCATTCGCTGGGCGAATTCATTCATAAATCCTCATTGCTGGAACCAAATAATTCCCAATAACCTAGGCTTCCACCTGCTGTGCAATGCCCTCACCATACACTTGGCCTCGTCTGCCAACTCTTCCCGGGGATTTCCTATCCTTGCAATGCCATTAAAATGTCTAAACTAGGCTGCTTGCTTACAAAACAGCAATTCAAAGTTAAAACAAACAAAACTAGGCTCAGATCCAACAACTTACAACTGTTCAAAACCAGGCTAACAAAATGCTGCAGCTTGTTATGTCTCAGAAATGAGAAGTCAACAGGCGAAGGATGAGACCTGGGAGCTGTCCAGCTCCTGAAAATATGTGGCGGGAGACAGAAGAACAGATTCCCTACAATGCAGGACAATATGCCTCTTCCTGTTGTAGGAGGCGTCAGCACTTGAGAGCACTGGGGACAGACAACCAGGCTTGGGGCTCAACAAGCCTCTGGGAAACGCCCAGACCACACTGCCGAACTGCCCCTGGGGGCTCACAGACCCCAAATCCTCATCACCAATGGCAGTCCAGAAGGCCACAGGCCACACCATGTGAAGTCGAGGAAACAGACCGCCTGCCTATATCAAGCTCTAATAACTAACGTTAAAAGTTTTAAATAATGTGGCCAGGCACGGTGGCTCACGTCTATAGTCCCAGCAGTTTGGGAGGCCGAGGCGGGTGGATCACCTGGGATCAGGATTCGAGACCAGCCTGGCCAACACGGTAAAACCCCGTCTCCACTAAAAATACAAAAACTAGTCAGGCGTGGTGGTGGGCGCCTGTAAGTCCCAGCTACTCAGGAGGCTGGAGGCAGGAGAATCGCTTGAACCCAGGAGGTGGAGGTTGCAGTGAGCTGAGATCGTGCCATCCAGGCTGGGCAGCAGAGCGATACTCCTTCCTCAAAAATAAATAAATAAATATTGTCCCGCTAAAAGTAAAGGTAATGACCATTTTGAACTTAGGACCATTTTCTCAGGCAGCGTGTTCCTTTTTTGACTTAAGATAAATTTTTTCAAAGAGTAGCATCATGATACCCACATGCACAGCACACAGACTTAACAGCCACTAATAGTTTTGCCATGTTTGCCTTCATGTGTCTGTATTATGAAATATTGTAAGTTAGGCCGGGCGCGGTGGCTCAAGCCTGTAATCCCAGCACTTTGGGAGGCCGAGACGGGCGGATCACGAGGTCAGGAGCTCGAGACCATCCTGGCGAACACTGTGAAACCCCGTCTCTACTAAAAACTACAAAAACTAGCCGGGCGAGGTGGTGGCACCTGTAGTCCCAGCTACTCGGGAGGCTGAGGTAGGAGAATGGCGTAAACCCGGGAGGCGGAGCTTGCAGTGAGCTGAGATCCGGCCACTGCGCTCCAGCCTGGGCGACAGAGTGAGACTCCGTCTCAAAAAAAAAAAAAAAAAAAAAAAGAAATATTGTAAGTTGCAGACATCACAAAATTTCGCTCCTAAATACTTCAGTATGCACCTATAAAAAAAGTAATCATGAAAGTGGGTGTGGTGGGCGCCAGTAGTTGCAGCTACTCAGGAGGCTGAAGCAGGAGGATCGCTTGAGGCTGGGAGGTCGAGGCTGCAGTGAGCAGTAACGGCACCACTGCACTCCAGTCTGGGCAACAGAATGAGACCCCATCTCTAAAAAAACAAAGTATGTATTATTTCCTACAAAACCACAATCACATATTGTAGCTCACAAGCTCAAATAATTTCTGCCTCTCATCAAATACTCAGGAGTTTTTTCAAAAACCAATTAACCTCAGAAGGTAGGAGAAATGCTGGACCACAAGGCCATCGCCATGGAAAATGATATTTACATGGCTAAGAATCTGAGTTTCCTGTGAGAAACAACAGAAAAAAAGTATCCTCCTTGTACAAGGAGAGAAAATACTATTTTTTCCATAAAACCATAAGGGTGTGGGCAGTATAAACCTAAAATTATGCACGAGAGCTTCCCATAGCTCCGTGTGGGTGCAGAAATGTGTCCTAACTCCCAGCGCGTCTGCTCTCCTGCTGCTGGGACTCTGCGAGAAGTCCTGTGCCTGACACGCTGCGTCCCGGCTTTTCTCGTCAGATGCAGACCAGTGCATGCGGGGTCCAGCTGGGCAGCACCCAAACAGCAAGAGGCCACTGGCTCCCAAAGCTGGGCCCTTCTGGCTTTTGGGGGCCTCTGGGGATGGCTCTGGTCAGCAGAGCTCTTTCCTTCTCTGCTGTCATAGGTGGTGCCCGTGGTCCTTCCGAAGCATTGAGAACCCCGGGCCAAGTCAAGGCCGACAGCTGGACTCAGCTGCGTCGTCTCCCTCACCCTGAGCTTCCTCTGCTCCTTACTCTTCACTGGCTGTCCCGGCACGGCCACCTGCTCCCCAGCAAACCACACGAGTTGTGCGCACTGTAGCTGCGTCCACAGACTTGCCTCAATCCTCATTGCGGTCCTGGTTTTCAAGGCCATTGCATCTGGGAGGAGACTGAGGTGCTGGCTGGTGTCAGGGCACCTGGGTCTTTCCCATTTGCTCCTGATCCAAGTGACTCTGTCTGCGGGGTCAGGCTGGGAACCTCTCCCCCATCCACGGCCAGAGGCTCACATTCTGAGCCCAGATACACCCTCGTAGTCTGCGTCCTGGGAGACCTGAGCTCCTTGGCCTGGGAAGCTTCAGTGTGACTTTCCTGGCCAGGAGCCTGTGACACCTGCATGGAGCCAAGTCCCTGACGTTCAGCTAGAGTTCTGCAATGTCTGGGTGACCTTCCTTCCTTCCTTCCCGTCCGCCAAGGGCAGGTCTCCCCCATCTTGGCCCCTAGGGTGGGGCCCTCAGGCTGCATCTTTGCCCCCCACCGCCCCCCACCCAAGTGCTACATTACCCTCACCGTAGGCTAAGGCCTGATACAAACGCCCTGCAGGGCCTGGGGAATAAGATAGGTTCCAGGTGCAAATGAAACACTGGCAGGTACTTAAGTTACCCACTGTACAAATCAAATTTACCCTTTGCTCTTCATCGAAAAAGTAAGCTCTGTATGTTCTGTAATCATTTCAGGGAAACCGGCCCCTGAATTACCCGTTTCAGAAGCGTGGCCCCCAGGTGCACAGGGGTTGACATGAGCAGAGGTGAGGGGTTCGAGCCAGAGAGACCAGCTTTGGGCCTAAAGGACACAGGGCTGGACGAACCTGTGGAAGGGGCTCAGAAGGGGGCTGAGGCGTCGGCTCCAGGCTAAAATCCTGTGTGTGATCCTTCAGGCCTGACAATAGGCTCTACCCAGCGGACCCCCCAGGGATACTGTCCTCTGCACCCAGACTCGGGGCCCAGCTGGTGCGAGGACTCAGGCCCTCGGGGGGTCCAGCCACGCGCTCACTCACACCACGCTTAGCCCAAGTGCCTCTGTTCAGAAGCCGGTACTAGGAACCTGGGGCAGAGGCCTTCCAGTCCCCCCAGTGAGGCCTCCCCGAGGGAGGCTGGGCCCTCCCACCGGAGAGCCTTTTGTTTAGGGCCCTCTCCACAGTGAAATGACCCTTGTGTGGGCGGATCCACCTGACCCTTGACCCCAGCGCTGTGCTGGAGAAACGCAAGGGGCGGGCTTCTGTCTTCTACCGTCACAGCAGGTGAGTGTGCCTGACACCCGAGCGCCGCCCAGCCCAGCAGGGGAGCCCTCTGATGTGAGGAGCGCGGTCCCAGAATGCCCACAAGGAACAGAGGCGCTGAGACCACTTGTCAAACAGGTGCCCTATTTTACTAAAAACCACATGTACATTACATTTTACAAAACAGCAACTCTCTGATCTCTCGGTCCCTTCCTTAACCCCATAAAAAGAAGGGGATATTTGGGGACCGATGGGAACAGGTCCCCCTCCAAATGCTGAGGCCACCCAGGCATCCCCAGACCCCTGGTCCAGTGCAGGGCAGGAGGCAGCAGAGCCAGCTCACGGCCGCCATCACCCCAGGGTTCCTGGAGCCCGTCCAGAGCCCTCAGTGCCTAACCAGGGCCAGAGGGACCACCTGGGTGGGCCTCAGCTGGACTCACAGCCTCTCCCTGCCTGGGCGGAGTCCGGCCTCAGGAGGAGGAGTGCGGGTACCCATAGTGGTTGTGGTCAGCCTCGCCCAGGGTCAGCGTCAGTGACAGGCTGGGCTTCCGTTCCAGCTCCTCCTCCTGCGGACAGTGCTGTGGGGGTCGGGCTTTGAAGAAGTCTGAGATGTAGCGGACCTGGCAGAGCAGAGAGAGGTGAGAACGGGCAGGAGGCTGGCCAGGTACCAGGGACACGGGCATGAGCAGGAGGGGGATGAACAGGGTCCCAGGTGGGAATGAGAGGCCTCGGTGGGCAATGAGAGGAAAAGTGCCTGGGGTGGGAAGGGAGTGCTCTTGGTGGAGGACCACTGGGGAGCACTAGAGAGCCGACAGGCCCAGGGGAGAACTGCAGTAGGGCCAGGGGTCCAGAGAAGGACTGGGGTGCCCGAGAAGGAGTCCCAGGGGAGGAATGGGGGAGGCAGGGGGGTCCAGAGAAGGACTGGGGTGCCCGAGAAGGAGTCCAGGGGAGGAATGGGGGAGGCAGGGGGGTCCAGAGAAGGACTGGGGTGCCTGGGAAGGGGTCCCAGGGGAGGAATGCGGGATGCAAGGGGGTCCAGGGAAGGACTGGGGTTGGGGGAAAGGGGTCCCAGGGGAGGAATGGGGGCAGAAGGAGGGGTCCCAGGGAGGACTGACAGGGAGGAGGCCCAGGGAAGGACTCAGTGGGGCAAGGGTGCCCAGGGCAGGACCAGGGTTGGGTGGGGAGTGGTCTCTGGACAACACAGGGGATGGAGTTAGGGTTAGAAGCTCACAGTGAGGCCAGCCACCAGTGCCCCCTGCAGGAGTCCAACAAGGACATCGCTCCAGTGGTGTTTGTAATCAGACACGCGGGTGTAGCCCACGTAGAGGGCAAAGGCCACCAGGAAGAACTGGACGGTAGGCCGCAGCAGCCGCGCCCACTTCCCACAGAGTCGCGCCTGCACATACAGCTGGGGTGGGGGGAGGACGCGTTAGCCTGTGCGCCTGGCAGGCGCTCCCCTCCCACTGCACAGATGGCAGCACTGAGGCCTGAGGCAAACACCGGCCAGCCCAGAGCCTCCTGTTTTTATACACAAATCAGTTAGCCCCCCATCACCACCACTGCCCACCCATTTTACAGCTGGAAAAACTGAGGTCCAGGGAAGGGAGTGACTTAGCCACGGCTCCCCCGACAAGCAAGCCCCGGAGACACAGACTCACCGCCAAGAACAGCATGCAGTACATCCCAAAGGAAGAGTGTCCGGAGTAGAAAGACAACCTGAGGAAGGAGAAGGAGCAAGTGGCTCTCAGCATCTTCCAACGGCCCCCTTGTCCCGGCCCCTCCCACAGAAAGGAGGGTTCGACACGGAGGCTGCTGCTGTTAGATGTAGTCAAATCCCAGTAGCAGAAACTGTTCCCCTTTTCTGTTCCAGTTATCTGATAATGGAATAAGAGTCTCTGACTGGGGCTGTGGCATGAGATGCCTCATCTGTGAAGACCCTGAGGCCTGAACCCAAAACCCAGGGCAGACAATCGTGTCTGGCAAGCAGGGAACACCACAGTTTCATTTTCACTGTGTTTCTTTTCAGGATTTTCTCCCATCTGCGGAACTGAGGGAAGACTTCTTTTCATATAAATTCAAGATTCAGTGAAGGACATCAATGAAAGACAGAAAATAGAGGAAGAAACTTCAAAAGCAATTTTTAAACATGGCCAAAAAGTCGCAATCAACTTTCTTGGAACTAATCAAAAGCTTGCAGCAACCAGAAGACTTGATCGAGACAAACCAGCTGAATCTCAGAACAAACAGCTTTGTGGCGTTTTAACTCATCCTGGTCCCTCTCCCACTGCCTAGACTGGTGGTGGCCTGAGGATAACAGACTAACAGACCACATGCCCAGCAGATTCCAAGAACAGACTTTATTTGCAACTGTGGACGGGAGTATGGCTCCAGGGCTGGCCTTGATCTCACCTGACTGGACATTCTGCGGTGCTGAGGTGCTACCTGGGGGACATCTGGAGCAAACATTCACAATACATTTATTATTCTCTGCTGCCTGGGGCCAGTGACAGCAGATGAGGCAAACAACAGAGCAACCAAACAGAGCAGGGGGAAAGACCAGGGAATAAAATGCTATGGGCGATGAGGGCTTGGAACCTAGACCAGAGCTGTGCAGGAGCTCAGGAGAGGCCTGTGAGGGCCCGAGGGCCCTAAGCAAAGCTCTCACGTCTGGCCGCCTTCAGGCTCTGCACACACAGGAAGCGAAAGCTAAGAGTTGAAAACATGCTGAACCACGGAAGGGCTGACGCCACATGCACACAGACCTACAAACCCTGGGAGGTTTTTGTGAGTTTCTTTGGTTCCAGACGTTGAAGGAAATCTCTATCCTATCACTGACCACTAGGCTAAAAGAACAGGAAGAAACGGCCCCGCCGGACAAAAATACAGACTTTACATTAAACAAATAACTACTGCAACAAGCAGCAAGAACAAACCCAGGGGAGGGGGTAGGATCGTATTTCCAGAGTTGCTACATTATAATATTCTAAGCACCCAGTTTAAAACAAAACAAAACAGGTTGGGGACGGTGGCTCACGCCTGTAATCCCAGGACTTTGGGAGGCCGAGGCGGGCAGATCACGAGGTTAAGAGATTGAGACCATCCTGGCCAACATGGAGAAACCGGGCGTGGTGGCGGCGCCTGTAGTCCCACCTACTCGGGAGGCTGAGGCAGGAGATTTGCTTAAACCCGGGCAGGCGGAGGTTGCAGTGAGCCGAGATCATGCCACGGCACTCCAGCCTGGGCGACAGAGCAAGACTCCATCTCAAAAAACAAAACAAACAAACAAACAAAAAAATTACAAGGTATGTAGAAAAACATAGGTGTGACCAACAATACACAGGAAAAAAAAATCTATTAATAGACGTTGTCCCTTGGGACACCCAGATGTTGGACTCACTACGAACTTTCTTTTTTTTTTTTTTTTTGAGACGGAGTCTCGCTCTGTCGCCCGGGCTGGAGTGCAGTGGCCGGATCTCAGCTCACTGCAAGCTCCGCCTCCCGGGTTCACACCATTCTGCCTCAGCCTCCTGAGTAGCTGGGACTACAGGTGCCGCCACCACGCCCGTCTAGTTTTTTGTATTTTTAGTAGAGACGGGGTTTCACCGTGTTAGCCAGGATGGTCTCGATCTCCTGACCTCGTGATCCCCCCGTCTCGGCCTCCCAAAGTGCTGGGATTACAGGCTTGAGCCACCGCGCCCGGCCGGAACTTTCTTTCTTAAGAGAGGGCCTGACTTGAACTTCTGGGCTCCAGCGATCCTCCTGCCTCAGCCTCCCAAATAGCTGTGACAATGGGTGTGTGCCACCGAGCCTGGGTTCTAGACAAACACTTTTAGTTAGCCATTTAAAATAGGTTCAAAGAAAAAAAGTAAAAATAAATAAATAAATGAATAAAATGCTCAAGAGCCAAAGGAATGTGGGAACACTGTCTCATCCAACAGAGAATATCAAACAGAAGTTACAAAAGGAACGAAATAAAGATTTATCTGAAATGGAAAATCACTGGACAGGGGCTCAGCAGCAGGTCTGAGGAAGCAGAAGAGACAGTAAACTTTAAAGTAGGTCAATTGGCCGGGCGCGGTGGCTCACACCTGTCATCCCAGCACTTTGGGAGGCTGAGGCAGGCAGATCACGAGGTCAAGAGTTCGAGACCAGCCTGGCCAACAGAGTGAAACCCCATCTCTACTAAAAATACAAAAATTAGCCAGGCACAGTGGCACACGCCTGTCATCCCAGCTACTTGGGAAGCTGAGGCAGGAGAATTGCTTGAACCCAGGAGGCGGTGGTTACAGTGAACCAACATCGCGCCACTGCACTCCAGCCTGGGTGACAGAGCAAGACTCCAACTCAAGAAAACAAAGAAAATAGGTCAATTAACAAAAAAAAGAAAAAAAGAAAAAAACAAAGAAAGAAAACAGGTCAATTAAGATTATTCGGCCGGGCGCGGTGGCTCACACCTGTAATCCCAGCACTTTGGGAGGCCGAGGCAAGTGGATCACCTGAGGTCAGAAGTTTGAGACCAACCTGGCCAACATGGTGAAACCCTGTCTCTACTCAAAATACAAAAAATTAGCTGGACGTGGTGGTACATACCTGTAATCCCAGTTACTTGGGAGGCTGAGACAGGAGAAGTGCTTGAACCCAGGAGGTGGAGGCTGCAGTGAGCCAAGATTGCACCACTGCACTCTAGCCTGGGCAACAGAGCCAGACTCTGTCTCAAAAAAAGGGAATTACAAAAAAAAAAAAAAAAAGATTATTTAGCCTGAACAGGCTCGGTGGCTCAATCCCAGCACTTTGGGAGGCTGAGGCGGGAAGATTGCTCGAGCCCAGGCATTCGAGACCAGCCTGGGCAACATGGTGAGACCCTATTTCTATAAAAAAATTTAAAAACCAGCCAGATGTGGTGGTGTATGCCTGTAGTCCCAGCTACTTGGAAGGCAGAGGCGGGAGGATGGTTTGAGTCCAGGAATTCGAGTCTTGGGCAAGATAGCAAGACCCCCATCTGTAAAAGAAAAAAAAATTAAAAGCAAAAGAAAAGAAAGACAGTAATGAGGAACTGAAAAAGAAGGAATAACCTAAGCAAACCTAAACAAAATGGCAGAGGTCCTTCTTTATCAGGAATTACATTGAATATAAATAAACTCTCCAATTAAAAGTCAAAGTTTAATTAAATGCCTTAATTCAATAAAAGATTAATATATAATGAAAAAAACACACATACACAAAAAGTAAAAAGTCAGAGATCTGGCTGGGTGCGGTGGCACACGTCTGTAATCCCAGCACTTTAAGAGGCCAAAGTGCGTGGACTGCTTGAGCTCAGGAATTCAAGACCAGCCTTGGCAACATGGCAAAACCCCGTTTCTACCAAAAAAAATAAACAGTAGCTGGATGTGGTGGCACATGCCTGTAGTCCCAGCTACTCGGGAGGCTGAGGTGGGAAGATGGCTTGAGCCTGGGAGTCCGAGGCTGCAGTGAGCTGAGATCATTGCACTCCAGCCTGGGCAACAGAGTGAGCCTCTGTCTCAAAAAAAATCAGAGATCAGACAATACATTAAAAACGTGGCCCGAGTTTATGCTAAGGTATAAGACACTTACGTGAGAGTCAGAGACATAAACAGGTTGAAAGTCCAAGAATGGGGAAAAAAAAATTGTAAGCAAACAGTAACAAAAAGAGAACCAGAATAGCTATATTAATATCAGACAAAATAGACATCAAGACAAAATTGAGACAAAACTCATATATATCATTCTATGATGATGAAATGGTCAATCTATCAAAGACATATAACAATTACAAAGGTAAATATACCAAACAACAGAATCCCAAAATACATAAAGCAAAAACTGACAGAAGGCTACAGCATGGATGAACTTCAAAAACATACAAGAATGCACTAACTTATGCAAAAATTAGCCGGGCGTGGTGGCGGGCGCCTGTAGTCCCACCTACTCGGCAGGCTGAGGCAGGAGAACGGCATGAACCCAGGAGGCAAAAAGCATTTTTTTTTTTAGTCTCATTCTCTCACCCAGACTGGAGTATGATGGCGTAATCTCGGCTCACTACAACGTCTGCCTCCCAGGTTCAAGCGATTCTCTCCCTCGGCCTCCCGAGTATCTGGGATTATAGGCATATGCCACCATGCACGGATAATTTTTTTATTTTAAGTAAAGACTGGGTTTCAGCATGTTGGCCAGGCTGGTCTTTAACACCCGACCTCAGGTGATCCACCCACCTTGGCCTCCCAAAGTGCTGGGATGACAGGTGTGAGCCACCTTGCCTGGCCCCCCTGACATTTTTTTAATTAGAAAAAGAAAAAGAGGGGCTGGTCGCGGTGGCTCACACCTGTCATCCCAGCACTTTGGGAGGCCGAGGTGGGTGGATCACAAGGTAAGGAGTTCAAGACCACAGTGACCAACGTGGTAAAACCCTATTTCTACTAAAAACACAAAAAAATTAGCCGGGGATGGTGGTGGGCGCCTGTAATCCCAGCTACTGTGGAGGCTGAGGCAGGAGAATCGCTTGAACTCGGGAGGCGGAGGTTGCAGTGAGCCAAGATCGCACCACTGCACTCCAGCCTGGGCAACAGAGCGAGACTCTGTCTCAAAAAGAAAAAAAAGAAAAGAAAAGAAAGAAAAAGAAAAAGAAACAAAAGACCACATTAGCGTATGATTCCATTTATATGAAACATTAAGAACAGGCAAATGCGCAGACAGAAAGTAGGACGGTGGTGGATGCGAGGCGCTGGGGGAGGAGTGACAGCTAATGGGCACAAGGGTTCTTTCCTTTTCTTTTCTTTTCTTTCTTTGCTTTTTTTGAGACAGGTCTTGCTGTGTCTCCCAGGCTGGAATACAGTGGCATGATCTTGGCTCACTGCAGCCTCTGCCTCCCGAGTTCAGGGGATCCTCCTGCCTCAGCTTCCACAGTAGCTGGGAGTGCAGTGCACCCCATCACGGGGCTGCGACTGCAGGTGCACCCCATCGTGGCTGCTCATGTTTTGATTTGTTGTAGAGACGGGGTTTTGCCATGTTCCCCAGGCTGTGGGGTTTCTTTTTTGTTTTTGTTTTTGTTTTTTGAGATGGAGTCTTGCTCATCACCCAGGCTGGAGTGCGGTGGTGTGATCTCGGCTCACTGCAAGCTCCGCCTCCCGGGTGCACGCCATTCTCCTGTCTCAGCCTCCTGAGTAGCTGGGACTACAGGCACTTGCCAACGCGCCCCGCTAATTTTTTGTATTTTTAGCAGAGACGGGGTTTCACCGTCTTAGCCAGGATGGTCTCGATCTCCTGACCTTGTGATCCGCCCGCCTCGGCCTCCCAAAGTGCTGGGATGACAGGCGTGAGCCACCACGCCCGGCCTGTGGGGTTTCTTTTTGATGTGACAAACATATTCTGGAATTAGGGCGAGGAGATGGCTGCACAACATTGTGAATGCACAAAAAATGAATTGTACACATTCAAATGGAAAAAATTGTGAATTTTATCTGACACAAATTTTATGTCAATTTTTTAAAAGGACAGCAATTAGGTGAAAAATTTAAGGACTTATCAGCAGAGACAGTAAGAAGGTAGCGCAGAAGGCCGGGCGCGGCGGCTCACGCCTGTCATCCCAGCACTTTGGGAGGCCAAGGCGGGCGGATCACCAGGTCAAGAGTTCGAGACCAGCCTGGTCAACATGGCGAAACCCTGTCTCTACTAAAAATACAAAAATCAGCCCAGCATGGTGGTGCATGCCTGTAATCCCAGCTACTAGGGGGGCTGAGGCAGGAGGATCTCTTGAACCTGGGAGGCGGAGGTTGCAGTGAGCTGAAATCATGCCACTGCACTCCAGCCCGGGCAACAGAGCGAGACACTATCTCAAAAAAAAAAAAAAAAAAAAAGATAGTGCAGAAAAGGGCAGAGCGTGAAATTTAGGGGAGACGGAGACAGAGCATGCTCCCCTCTGCCTCCCAGTGTCTGCAGGGCCCACGGAACTCTGAGGTCTGGCTCCTGCCCGACCAGCTGCCTGCTGCCTCCCCATGTGTTCAGCTCCCATTCCCCACAAGAGTGAAGGCTGCTAGTCCACACCCACCTGGCCTCGGTGACGTCTGCAGGGTTTCCCCTGCACACTTTCTCCAGCTGCACATAGACCGAGCAGTTGATCCGGCTCCAGTCAGGGTCACAGACGGCCAGGAAGTTGGGCCGCAGACGCCCGATCATGTATTTGGCCAGGTCTGTCAGAGACTGGCTCACCGCAGCCCCGAACAGGAAGGCCCCCAGCACCTTGTAGACAGCAGCCACGTAGTTGTTGAAGTCGGAGCGAGAATAGAGCCGGTCTGTGTACACCAGGTAGGCCTCCCCAGCCGAGACCTGCAAGTGGGGCAGCCGCAGGAACCCTCACTCCTCTCCACGGGCCTCCCCAAAGCTGCTGGAGAGCTGAGGACTCGAAAGGGGACCCTATTACCCACAAGTACCACTCGGGGCAAGGCTGTGTCCCCCAGCCCCCCACAGACCTCCAGGGCAGGGCTGTGCCACCCCGTCAGGCCCCCAGGGTAAAGCTGTGCCCACCCCGTCCCCCTCCCGGTCCCTCTGAGCCCCTCCTGCCTTACAAGGACGACGGTGGCCGTGGTGGTGACCCCAGCCATCAGCCCATGGGTGATGGTATCTGGACGGTAGGGGTACCGGATGGAGTCATCCGCGCAGTAAAATCCTCGCTTATACGGGGCGTTCACCAGCGTCAGGATAGCGAAGGGCAGGGAGGCTGGTGGGGAAGAAAAGCCTGGGAGCTGTGAGGTCCTCTCACCAGCTGGGCCTTGGGGCCCCACGCACCTGCCTTGGGGCCTTGGCCTGGAGGCCTCCCACCTCTACTCCCACCAGACAGCAAGGAAGAGCTTTTTCCACAGCACGTGGGAGGCCCAAGTGACACTCGCTTTCCCATCCCCCTCAGACAAACACAAACTCCCCAGGCCCTCTCCCCTCACAGCCTCACAGCCTCCTTTCTGCTGCTTGAACAAACCCAGCAAACACCCACCTCAGGGCCTTTGAACAGGCACTTTTCTCTGCACAAAATATCTTTTTCTTTTCTTTTATTTTTTTTGAGACGGAGTCTCGCTCTGTCGCCCAGGCTGGAGCGCAGTGGCCGGATCTCAGCTCACTGCAAGCTCCGCCTCCCGGGTTCACGCCATTCTCCTGCCTCAGCCTCCCGAGTAGCTGGGACTATAGGCTCCCGCCACCAAGCCCGGCTAATTTTTGTATTTTTTTTAGTAGAGACGGGGTTTCATTCACTGTGTCAGCCAGGATGGTCTCGATCTCCTGACCTCGTGATCCGCCCGTCTCGGCCTCCCAAGTGCTGGGATTACAGGCTTGAGCCACTGCGCTGGCCTTTTTGTTTTAATTTTTAAAAGTAGCAACAGGGGTCTCACGTTGACCAGGCTGGTCAAAAACTCCTGGGCTGGAGTGATCCTCCAGCATCAGCCTCCCAAAGGGCTGAGATTACAGGTGTGAGCCAATGTGCCGGGCCCCAAAGTAGTTCTAACTTACGTGCCAGGCCCCAGAGTAGCTCTGAGTGACTTCCACTCTCAGTTTCATCTCCCCTCCCGACCGTCCACGCCAGCGTCACTCTCACAGAAGGAAAGGTTTGCTCTTTTTCCCTCTTCCACACGCAAATCCCACGTGGAATTATGCAGTCACGTGTGGGACACTGACATTAATTTCCCCCATCCACCCACCGGCACCAGGAGGCACCTGTCATGTTCAGGACACAGTCCCCGGACCCTGATCAGGGCCTGGCCAGAGCAGATGTTTAATAAACATCTGTTAAAATAAGGCGGGACTTATTTTAACCTAAAACCTGGCCAGAGAAGTCAGGAAAAAACCAAGGAAGGGGCACAGCTGAGATGCCTTTGTTCACACACTTGCCCCTTCATCGATCCTCACGACAGGGCACAGGCCAGCCACGTGGTGAGCAGGACAGACCCAGCTCTGGCCTCAGGGATCAAAGACACATTCGGGAGCCACTCGTGGAAGGTGTTGCCATGGCACTGGGGCTCCTGGGGCCCTGCTGAGCTGCGGGTGGCCAGGGAAGCAGGAGTCAGTGACGGAGGACAGGGGCAGAGGGCAGCTCCCTATTCCATGGGGCAGGTGCACAACAAAGCCCGCATCGACTACCCCAGAGACAAACCAAGGCAGGGCATCCTTTGGCCTGCAGGGAGCCTCACACTCCTCCCGACATGCCAACTTCAAGGGCCCTAGGACACCGTACACCTTCCATGCTGGCTAAGTCTGGGGAAATAATCCAGTGACGAAAACAGAGGTCTGCCTCACAGAGCAAGAAAGGTGGAGGGAATGTAGAATAGAATGGGCAGACAGGGCACGGTGACTCACGCCTGTAATCCCAGCATGGTGGGAGGCTGAGGCGGGCGGATCACGAGGTCAAGAGATCAAGACCATTCTGGCCAACACGGTGAAACCCCATCTCTACTAAAAATACACAAATGATCTTGGCGTGGTGGCGTCCCAGCTCCTCAGGAGGCTGAGGCAGGAGAATCGTTTGAACTCAGGACACGGAGGTTGCAGTGAGCCGAGATCGCGCCGCTGCACTCCAGCCTGGCAACAGAGCGTGACTCAAGAAAAAAAAAAAAAAAAAAGAATGGGCAGCGCTGGGGCCTGGAGGCGGGACAGTGGTTGGAGAGGCAAGCACTGGGGCAGGACTGCGGAGAGAGCTGGGATGTAAGAACTTGGCTTCTGCTCCTGCGCAGGAGGGGTTGGAGCTGCTGTAAGGAAGGAGAGAGGCCTTGGAGGAGGCTCCTGCAGTTGCCGGCGGGCTGGAAAGTCAGAGTTACAAGATGCTAAGAAGGGAATCCAGCCCATACCCACAGCTCTCATGAGGCAGAGGCTCACACAGGTTAGCCTCCATTTCCGACTTCCTTGCCCCAGCAACTCCAACTAGAGACTCAGACCGACGCGGGGCTTCCCTCTGCCTGGAAAGCTCTCCCTGGGGTCCCCAGAACAGACACCTTCTCTTCATTTAGCCCCCTGGGAGCCTTCCCGCCCTCACACTGCCCTCACGCCAGCATCTAGAACCTCAGTGTTGACTGAACTGTGATGTGCGCGAGCTTCCAGAACGGAGGTGCACTTGGCCTGGCCACCACCCCTGGCACACAGCAGCAACACCCAACCCCATCTCGGCTGTACCTCCCACTGCTGTGTGGCCTCCCGCTGCTGTGTGACCTCCAGCAGGTGACTCAGCACCTCCCTCACAGGCTGTTGTAAGGGAAATGTTTTCGTTTTTTGCAGGTTGCTTAGTGCCTGGCATACAGAAAGTGCCACCTAAATGTTTAAATAAATAACACCATAGGTGCTCGGGAAATGGCACCCAGGGCTGGCAGACGCCCCACAGGGACTTCTTGCTGTCACCTGGCCCGCCCTAAAACGGGTCTCCTTCGGGAGGTAAGAGGACTTGGCCTCTGCTGTGAGATGGCAGAGAAGCAGGAAACACATTGGTGGGGAGGACACCCCCAGGGATAGAATTCTGGGGCCATTGTCTGTTCAGCCACAGAGCAAACACTCGGCCTTTGTTCCCGGGACCCTGCGGGAGGGGGGCCTGCCCCCAATCTGGCCCGCAAACCCGCCGGACAGGTTTGGTTCTCCCGGCACCCCCCAACCCCGTTCACCCGAAGCCTGGGACCCAGACTTCATCTCCAAGTGTCTCCCCCGCCTGAGCCAGGAGGGCGACTGAACCTCCCTGCACATGCAGCGGTTCGAATCCCACCGACGCACTGGGTGCCAGGGCCGAGGGTCAGCCCTCTCCGCGCGCACCGGGAGCGCCCACCCCAGGGGCGGAGGCGCGGACGTCCTGCCGGGGTAACCCGCGGCCGCGCCCACCTCCCGGGCCGCCGGGGCCGCCGCCCGCGTGAATCACCGCCCAGGCCCGGCGGGGCGGGGGGGAGGCGCGCTCGGTCTCTCCGCAGCGACTTCCTGCTGCGGGGGCGGGGGATGCTGGCCCCGGCTCCTCGGGCCTTTCGCGACCCCCATCCCCCCGGGCCTGGGACGCGGGGACCCCGGGGCCTGGGAGGGCGCGCGCAGTGGGGGGCGCGGAGGGAGGTCTGGTCCTCGCGCGCGCTCCCCGCCTGCAGGGTCCTCGGAGGGACCAGGGCGTGCAGCCTCCCCGTTCCCCTGCAAACTTGCGCGGAGCCGGGGGCGTGTCCGTCCCGGGAGGGTCCCCCCCACACCCGGGTCCCCGCGGCTCTTACCGACCAGTAAGCACAGCACGTCGAGCAGCACGAAGACCCACCTCCGCTGCATGGTCCCCGCGACCCCCGACGCCGGTCCCAGCGCGTCCCGTCGCGTCCCGGCCCTGCCGCGGGGTCACGTGGGCGCGGCGCCCGCCCCGCGCGGAGGGGAGGGGAGGGGAGGGCGGGGAGGGGAGGGGAGGGCGGGGAGGGCGGGGAGGGCAGGGGCGGGGAGGGCGGGGAGGGCAGGGGCGGGGAGGGCGGGGAGGGCAGGGGCGGGGAGGGGAGCGGCGGCCCCAGAGCGCACGGACTCTGCCCCCGCCGGCCCGCGCGGAGGGGAGGGGAGGGCGGGGAGGGGAGGGGAGGGCGGGAGGGGAGGGGAGAGGAGGGCGGGGAGGGAGGGGGGAGAGGGGGCGGGGAGGGGAGGGGAGAGGAGGGCGGGGAGGGGAGGGGAGAGGAGGGCGGGGAGGGGAGGGGAGAGGAGGGCGGGGAGGGGGAGCGGCGGGGAGGGCAGGGGAGGGTCGGGTCGGGCAGGGGCGGGGAGGGGAGCGGCGGCCCGGAGCGCACGGACTCTGCCCCCGCCGGCCCGCGGCGCCGAAAGGAGCGGGTGGGGCGAGCGTGCAGGCGCCACGGGGCCCTCGTGCGTCCGCCTGGAGTCCCGGCCCTGACCCGGGGTGTGAGGCCGTCAGAGGCGGGAGGTTCCCGCGGGTCGGGCCTCGGAGCCCCGGGGGGAACGTGGAGAAGGAAGACGCGGAGCGAGCGGCGGGACCGGCAGGGCCGCGGGACGGGTCCCCCCACTTTCCTCCTCAGGAAGTGGCAGCCGCGCTGCGCACCTCGAACCCTCCGACAGCAGGAAGCACCTGCACGTTGAAGGGGCGCCGTGGCTTAATCAGAGGAATTTCTTTTCTCCTCACACTCAGAATCCTGCCCTGGCCCGTTAGGAGCTCGAGTCCCTGGGGACCCACCTTGCGACGGTGTGGGGTCCCCGGCGCACCTGAGCCCAGGCCCCGTGCCTGGTGGCGCACTTGCCCTCCCGTTTCACAGAAGAGCTCGGGGGCGCCAGGAGCAGGGACCCCATGAAATAGCGCCGGGGGTCTGTGCCCCCACCGGGTCCTGGGGAGCCCTGAGCTGACGGTGCCTGGGATTGACGGCACCCAAGCTAGGGAAACCGAGGCCCAAGGGGCCCACACTGGGTCCTTTCGGCTGGGACCACGCGGGAGGCCTCAAGAGTGTCAGACCCACGTTTCCGGAGTCCAGCCTTGACCTGGGCCACTCACCGTCACGTACTGGGAAGTGGCAGGGCTGGGATCAGAAACCAGGCTGCTGGGCCCAGGATCCGCCGCCACCCTGAACCTCCTCTAAAACCTGCTCAGCACCACCATCAGCCCCCTGCCCCAGCAACACCAGAACAGCGTGCACCTCAACAATGGACTTCACCTGGGAGCTCCTCGACCCTGCTTCCTGGGTCCTGGAGGGTCAGACACCTGCACGTGGGGCAGGGGGCGTCGTGAGGGGACTCCGTGGGTAAGGGGGCTCTTGGGAGACAGCAAAGGCACCCAGTGTGGTGCTGGATGGGAAGACGGTGCAAGCTGGCCTGTGGCAGGGGGCTTCAGGTTCCCCTGCTGCACTCACGGTGAGGCAGGGGCTCTAGCTCCTGTCGGAATGAGGGTCATGAGGGTTACCATGCCCGGCATAAATGCTACATAAATGTAGGCTTCAGCATCACTACTGCGCTTCCCCCACACTTCAACTTGTCTGCAAATGACCACTGCTGTCAGTGTGTCTTGACAGCCCACCCACATTTTCTGCTAAGATGGAGAGGGTTGCACGTCTACTGGAGTCAAGGAAAGGCAGGGTTCTTTACTGAGCACCTACTGTGTGCTGGGAGCAGGGAGGGTCATGTGGAGGGGCTTGCCAAAGTGGGAGGGGGGAAGACAGTGGGGGCTGTGAGATTGGGCCAAGCAGGAGGAGGAAGAGATCAGGAGAGGGGTGGGGTCGACTGGGAGGATAGAGGGCGGAGGAGGCTGGAGGCTGTTCCCCCTTCCACCCTTCCCCTTGGGTCGGGATTTTGGGTCAGCCCTTAAAATCCTGGGCAGGATAAGGATTAAAATCTGGTGGGGGAAGCAAGAATTAGCATTCGGGTCAGGATTGGGTCGTCTCCTACATATGCTGACTGCCATCCACCACACTTCAAGGAACTTCTTGTCAGAGCTGGATCTGCTGCTGTTCCCCAGCTGCCCGGTTCCTCCCTTACAGGAAGAAACTGAGGGCCAGTTGCAGAGCTCCCAGCAGGGACAGAGCCTGAATGGGAGGCCAGGCATCAGTGGCTTTCTCCTTCATCCTGCAGATGGCAGAGCTGGAAGAGGTGGTGGTGGTACAAGGCCCCAAGCTGGGTCCCCTAGAGACAAGGCCACCCCTGGCGGCCAGGTCGCCACCCCCAGGCAAGCAAGCTCGCGGGTTCAGCAGCTGCAGCTCCCACCTCTTGCCCAGCACTGGCTCTGCCACCTTGGTGCCTCACTGCAACCTGGATAGCTCCAGGCTGTTTCCAAATGGACTCTGTGGAGACTGAGACACCTGTGAAGTGGGCAGAAGGGGGCCTGGCACACAGTAGGTGCCACCTAAGTGCAGCCAGCCACTACCTGCCGTTGCTTTCTGTACTTCTCTGGGACTTGAGAGGTAAATTACTTGCCCAAGGTCAGAACAGGAGTTGTCTCCCAGGTTTCAGGCCCTGGGGCTCTTGGAGTCGAACGGGTGCCCGTCAGTGGGTTTGACGTGCAGGCAGTGGACAGCAAAGGCTGAGGGGTGGATGGTGTGGAAAGACAACTAAGTATCCCTCTGTCTGTCTGCATAAAGGGGGCGAGAGAGGAGCTATCACCTGGGATTGTAGAGAAGATTAAACAGTTTGTGAAATGCTTGACCCGGGGCCAAACATTAGGAAACATCATTTGAGGGTGAACTGAACAAAATGCAGTGCCAGTAGGTGCCATGTGTCTGCCGGGTTAAGATGTAAAAGGTCCTTCTTCCTGGGGTCAAGATTTAAAAGGGCTGGAAACTGCTGCCTTCGAATTCAGAGTCCAGAACCCATGAATTCAGAATCCCACTCAGACTCTGCAATCCCTGGAGCGCCTCTTAATTGAGTGTCACCTTCCAGTCAGGGACAGGGTAACCCTCCGAGTTTCAGCACCGCGAGTCTGCTGTGCTCTGTGAGGAAGTCTTGACTGGGTCACAGCTAAGAAAACCACACAGCAGGAGTCCTGGATGCAGATGCCAGAGCCCCTCGTGCAGACAACGCGGGACGCAGCCACCAGAGCCTCTTGTGCAGACAGTCCGGGACGCAGCCGCCCTGCCAGAGCCCCCCGTGCAGACAACCCGGGATGCAGCCTCCAGAGCCCCTCCTGCAGACCACCCAGGATGCAGCCGCCCTGCCAGAGCCCCCCGTGCAGACAACCCGGGATGCAGCCGCCTTGCCAGAGCCCCTCGTGAAGACAACCCGGACCGCACAGCCCTCCCACCATCTCAGTCTGTACGTTTGTTCACTGTCCCTGTCTCCCCCAAGCTCCAGGAAAGCGGGAGCTGGCACACAGCGGGTGCGCAGGCCGTGCTTACTGGGGCGCTGAAAGACTTCAGTGCCCGGAGCCTGAGGTCAACCAGGGACATGACGACTGCAGGGAGCTCTCACTGGGTCACAGCAAGGAGAGACACACAAGCAACAGCGCGTTCTCGAAGGGAGGGTCGGTTTCCGCCTGCTTCTTGTACAAAACGAGGGGCGGAGACGGCAGGGGCCACCCTGTGAAACACTCGATTAAATCCCCATTCACAAACCTTCTGATGCGTAGTAGCTTCTATCCTTGCCCCCCAAACCAGGAGCCGGTGAAGGCAACGAGAGTCAGCTGGAAGACCTCGACTAGTCTGCAAAGCTGCTGAGCACCCACAGACCTCAAGGACTTGGTTCCGACTCAAGGAAGAGCAAGGACGGTGGTGGTGCAGGGACTCCAGGGAACGCGTAACGCCTCTGGCGAGGCCACCACTGTCCTGTCTCTCTCTTGATGTGGCTCTGACAGCCCACCAGGGCGGGGACGGTTCACTTCCCAAGTGCTCACCAGGGGCCGTGTTTTCGACTCTCCCTGCACAGGCTGTGGGGCGTGGCTCTGGGTGAGTGGAAACGTTTGTCCTGCGGCGACCACCACCCCTCCCTCCCCGACCTCAAGCCACAGGACCAGGGGCCGGGGCCGGGCTCCGCGCCGCCTTCAGGGGGCACGGGTGCCCTCTGCGGGACACGCGGAGGCGGCGCTCCACGCCAGGGTCTCAGCATCCCCGAGAACAGCCCAGGACTGGAGCCAATCAACGCCAGGGACCCCCAGCTGAGTCCTGGTATCTGTGTAACAAACAGGACACCCAGTTACATCTGAATCCCAGAAGAGAAGAGCAACAAACCGGTCTTCAGCATGTGCCCCAAATCCTGCAAGGGACACGCTCACACACTCGTTTATCTGTAATTCGACGCTAACTGGGCATCCTGCATTTTCTCTGGCCATCCTACTCAGCAGCTACAAACCGAGGAAACAAGGACCACCATGGAGAGAGAGACAGCTGGGTCAGGTCAGCAGGGGCCCAGACAGTGCCACTCTGGGACCATCCGCTCTGAGCAACTCTCCCTCCGCCACCTCCACCCCCACAGAAATTGTCTCAGGAGAGCCGATCTCCAGGCAGGCCCCTGGCTAAGGCCACAGACTCTGTCCAGAACAGATTTCCATACTTGGTTAGCAGGCAGGAGGTCACCAAAGACGTTCACTTCACTGTAAAAGGAAAGCATTAAATAAACTAACACAAATAACTTCTTGACGGCCACCGAAAAGCTGAGGCCAATACGTTTGTTCTAGAGAGGTACGAGCTCTCCAGAGGTTAGACAAGGCCAAGTCCGGTGGAGGCCTCATTAATCCTAGGAGCCTGGTGTGGGACGAATCCGCAAGAGCCCCAAGGCAGAGCGGGCCCTCCAGGTCCTCATGCCTGGGTCTGGGCTGCAGGAAGGGCAGATTCCACCACCCCGCCCCCGCCCAGCTGCTGACAGGGTGGGGGCAAGGCCTTCCTGGGGCAAAACCGTATCCCCTCTGCTCCTTACTGCCTTACCCACATCTAGTGCACCTCAGAAACGCAAGACCCACGGACAAGGAAGAACGCTGTCAGTCAACACACAGCACCCCATGGTCTCTCCCAGCTCCAACCTATCTCAGCCATTCCAATCACATCGAATCTCCCGACGCTACTTCAGCTAAAAAACACCACTACGGCTCCCCACTGCCTCCCCAGTTTCAGATTCCTTGGCCTAAGACGGAAGTGTTTCCACTGCCCTCCTGACCTTGTGCTCACCCCACACAAATGGGAGGCTCGTGCCTCTGGGTGCTGCCCCGGCCTGCCCACGTCCTCCTCCCTCTTACTGTTTGTTCCTCCATGGGGCTGTCCTGCTACCAAAGGGGAACAAGGGACCAGGCCTGGCCGACCAGGACACCCTTCCTGCTCGGCAGTTCCTGGTTCAGTTATGGGCGTTGACACCCAGGAAAAATTTACCCAGTTTTATTGGAACTGTTGGGCAAGCCACAGGCTTCCCACAGGAATCACAGATGCAAGGTTGTGTGCCTGGAGCTTCTGGTTCCATCTCAGTCACCACAAAGGGTACGCCCCTGCGAATAAGGTCAGTTTGGGCAGCAGAGAAATAGAAGCACCGAAATATCATCATGTGGATGATGACTCCTGGTTCCTGCTTCTGAAGGCCTGGACTGGGTCTTAAGGGTGGTGTAACTTCTGGGTCAGGCGCCGTGGCTCACACCTGTCATCCCACCGCTTTGGGAGGCTGCTGAGGGGGGCGGATATCACCTGAGGTCAAGAGTTTGAGACCACCCTGGCAAACATGGTGAAAGCCCATCTCTACTAAGAATACAA
>NW_022142234.1:0-34275 GCF_007565055.1 Rhinopithecus roxellana | reverse complement strand
GGTGGATCTCTGTGTGATGAAGTCAACAATAGAAAGCAATCTCTCAGAAAGCTTCTCTCTAGTATTTATGTGAGGATATTTCCTTTTCACCATGGGCCCCAATGGGCTCCAAATATCACTTTCAGAATCCACGAAAAGAGTGTTGCAAACTGCTTCCTGAAGTCTAAGTTATTAGTCTGTGAGATGAACTCACAGATCTGAAGAAGTTTCTCAGAAAACTAATTTCTAGTTTTGAACGGATGAAATTTCCTTCTTCAGCGTAGGCCTCAATGCGATCCAAGAAGCCTTCTCAGGTTCCTCAAAGACAGTGTAATGGCTGCTCCATGAAACATAAGTGTAACTGTGAGATGAATTCACACACTCACCAAGATTTATGAAAAGCTTCTTTCTAGTTTTCATCTGAGGATATTTCCTTTGCACCGTAAGTTCATTGCGCTAAGAATATCCCAGCAGATTTCCAGAATGTGTTACAAACTGATCACTGAAGAGAAAGTGTAACTCTGTGAGTTGCATTCACACATGGCAACGCAGTTTCTCAAAAGCTCTCTTTATTATTATGTGAGGTAATCCTTTTCACCAAAGCCCTCAATGAGCTCCCAAATATTCCTTTGCAGAATCCAGACAACAGGTCAGAAAACTGTTCCAAGAGGAAGGGTGAACTCTTGATGAAGTCTCACATCAGAAAGCAATCTCTCAGAAAAGTAGATATGAGATATTTCCTTTTTCACCATAGCCCTCATGACTCCCAATATAACTTTGCAGAATCCACGACAACAGTGTTAGCCAACTTTCCAAGAAGGGAAGGTGAACTCTGTGTGATGAAGTCCACATCAGAAAGCAATCTCTCAAAAGCTTCTCTTGTATTATGTGAGATATTTCCTTTTCACCATGGGCCCTATTGGCTCCCAAATATCACTTTCAGATTCCACGAAAGAGTGTTAGCAAACTGCTTCCTGAAGTCTAAGTTAAAGTCTGTGAGATGAACTCACAGATCACAGAAAGAAGTTCTCAGAAAGCTTCTTTCACGTTTTGGACTAGTGAATTTCCTTTATCAGTAGCCTCAATGCGATCCAAAGAAGCCTTCTCAGGTCCTCAAAGAGAGTGTTAATGGACTGTCCACGAAAACATAAGTGTAACTTGTGAGATGAATTCACACTACACAAGAAGTTTCTAAGAAAGCTTTTTTCTAGTTTTCATCTGAGGATATTCCTTGTCACCATAAGCTTATTGTGCTAAGAGTATCCATTGCAGATTCAGAAAATTAGTTAGCAAACTGATCAAGAAGAGAAACGTGTAACCTTGAGTTGCATCACTCTGGCAATGCAGTTCTCAGAAGCTTCTTTCAGTTGATCGAGGATATTCCTTTTCACCATAGCCTCAAGAGCTCCAAATAACTTTGCAGAATCCACGACAACAGTGTTAGCAAACTGTTCCAAGAAGGGAAGGGTGGAACTCTGTGTATGAAGTCACATCAGAAAGCAATCTTCGAAGTTCTCTCTAGTTATTATGTGAGGATATTTCCTTTTTCACCATGGGCCCTATGGGCTCCCAAATATCACTTCCAGATCCACGAAAAGAGTGTTGCAAACTGCTTCCTGAAATCTAGTATAGTCTGTGAGATGAACTCACAGATCAGAAAGGTTTCAGAAAGCTTTTTCACGTTTTGAACGGATGAAATTCCTTATCAGCGTTAGCATATGCGATCCAAGGAAGCCCTTCTAGGTTCCTCAAAGACAGTGGTAATGGACTGCTCCACGAAACATAAGTGTAACTCTGTGAGATGAATACACATCACCAAGAAGTTCTAAGAAAGTCTTTCTAGTTTCATCTGAGGATATTTCCTTTGTACCGTAAGTTCATTGCGCCATGAAGTTTAATTGCAGATTTCCAGAAAACTTGTTAACAACTGATCACTGAAGGAAACTGTAACTCTGTGAGTTGCATCACACAAGGCAACGCAGTTTCCAGAAAGCTTCTTGTTTTATATGTAAGTATATTTCCTTTTCCACATAGCCCTCAATGAGCTCCCAAATATACTCTGCAGAATCCACGAAAACATTTAGCAAACTGTTAAGAAGGGAAGTGGAACTTGTGTGTGAAGTCACACATCAGAAAGCAATCTTCAGAAAGCTTCTCTCTAGTTTTTATGTGAGGATATTTCCTTTTTCACCATGGGCCCCTATGGGCTCCAAATATCACTTTCCAGATCCACGAAAGGTGTTCAAACTGCTTTTGAAGCTGATAAGCTCTGTGAGATGAACTCACAGAACGAAAGAGTTTCTAAAAGTTCTTTCAGTTTTGAACGGATGAAATTTCCTTTATCAGATAGGCCTCAATGCGATCCAGGAAGCCCTTCTCAGGTTTCTCAAGACAGTGTAATGGACTGCTCCACGAAACATAAGTGTAACCTGTGAGATGAATACACATCACCAAGAAGTTTCTAGAAAGCTTTTTCTAGTTTTCACTGTGGATATTTCCTTTGTCAAGTAAGGTCATTGCGCTATGAAGTATCTAATTGAGATTTCAGAAAACTGTGTTACAAACTGATCACTGAAGAGAAACGAACTCTGTGGATTGCATTCACACATGGCAATGCAGTTTCTCAGAAAGCTTCTCTTTCAGTTATTATGTGAGTATATTCCTTTTTCACCATAGCCTCACATGAGCTCCAAATATTCCTTTGCAGAATCCCACAACAGTGTTAGCAAACGTTAAGAAGGAAGGGTGGAACTCTGTGTGATGAAGTCACACATCAGAAAGCAATCTCTCAGAGCTTCTTCTAGTATTATGTGAGGATATTCCTTTTCCAATGGGCCTCGGGCTCCCAAATATCACTTTCCAAATCCACGAAAAGAGGGTTCGCAAACTGCTTCTGAAATCTAAGTTATAGTTGTGAGATGAACTCACATACAGAAAGAGTTTCTCAGAAAGTTCTTTACGTTTTGAACGGATGAAATTTCCTTATCACGTAGACTCATGCGATCCAAAGAAGCCCTTCAGTTTCCTCAAAGACAGTGTTATGGACTGTCCACGAAACATAAGTGTAACTCTGAGAGGAATCACACATACCAAGAAGTTTTAAGAAGCTTCTTTCTAGTTTCATCTGTGGTATTCTTTGTCACCTAAGCTTCATTGCCTAAGAGATACCATTGCAGATTTCCAGAAAAGTTAGTTAGCAAACTGATCACTGAAGAGAAACGTGTAACTCTTGAGTTGCATTCACACATGGCAATGCAGTTCTCAGAAGGCTTCTTCAGTTTGATGGGATATTTCCTTTTCACCCTAGCCCTCAATAGAGCCAAATATTCCTTTGCAGAATCCACGACAACAGTGTTAGCAAACTGTCTAGAAGGGAAGGGTGGAACTCTGTGGATGAAGTCACACATCAGAAAGCAATCTCTCAGAAAGCTTCTCTCTTGTTATATGTGAGGATATATTCCTTTTCACCATGCCCCATGGGGTCCATAATCAATTTCCAGATTCCACGAAAAGAGTGTTCAGCAAACTGCTTCTGAGTCTAAGTATAAGCCGTGAGAAAACTCACAATCAGGAAGAATCTCAGAAAGTTCTTCACGTTTGAAGGATGAAATTTCCTTTATCAGCGTAGGCCTCAATGCATCCAAGAAGCCTTTCAGGTTCCTCAAAGACAGTTTTAATGACTGCTCCAAGAAACATAAGTGTAACTCTGTGAGATGAATTCACACATCAACAAAAAGTTTCAAGAAAGCTTCTTCTAGTTTTCATCTGTGGATATTTCCTTTGTCACCAAAGTTCATTGCCTAAGAGATATCCATGCAGTTTCCAGAAAACTGTGTACAAAACTGATCACTGAAGAGAAACGTGTAACTCTGTGAGTGGATTCACTCATGGCAAGCAGTTTCTCAGAAGAATTCTTCCAGTTTTGATGAGGAATATTTCCTTTTCAACATAGCCCTCAATGAGCTCCCCAATATACCTCTGCGCAGAACACGACAACCGTGTTAGCAAACTGTTTAAGAAGGGAAGGTGGAACTCTGTGATGAAGTCACACATCAGAAGCAATCTCTCAGAAGATTCTCTCTAGTTATTAGTGAGGATTTTCCTTTTCACCATGGGCCCCTATGGCTCCAATATCCTTTCCAGATTCCACGAAAAGAGTGTTAGCAAACTGCTTTGAAGTCTAAGTTATAAGTCTGTGAGATGAACTCACAGATCAGAAAGGAGTTCTCAGAAAGCTTCTTTCACGTTTAACGATGAAATTTCTTATCAGCGTAGGCCTCAATGCGACCAAGGAAGCCCTTCTCAGCCTCAAAGACAGTGTTAATGGACTGCTCCACGAAACATAAGTGTAACTCTGGAGATGAATTCACAATCACCAAGAAGTTCTAAGAAAGCTTCTTTCTAGTTTATCTATGGATATTTCCTTTGTCACCGTAGTTCATTGGCTAGATATCTAATTCAGATTTCCAGAAAACTGTGTTAACAAACTGATCACTGAAGAGAAACGTGTAACTTTTGAGTTGCATTCACCACTGGCAACAGTTTCTCAGAAAGTCTTTTAGTATATGTGAGGATATTTCCTTTTTCAATAGCCCCTCATGAGCTCCAAATATACTCTGCGAAATCCACGACAACAGTGTTAGCAACTGTTCCAAGAAGGGAAGGGTGGAAATCTGTGTGATGAAGTCACACATCAGAAGAACTCTCAGAAGCTTTCTCTAGATTGTTGAGATATTTCCTTTTTACCATGGGCCCCTAGGGCTCCCAATATCACTTCCAGAATCAGAAAGAGTGTTAGCAAACTGCTTCCTGAAGTCTAAGTTATAAGTCTGTGAGATGAACTCACAATCAGAAAGAAGTTCTCGAAAGCTTCTTTCACGTTTTGAACGGATGAAATTTCCTTTATCAGCTAGGCCTCAATGCGATCCAAGGAAGCCCTTCTCAGGTTCCTCAAAGACAGTGTTAAGGATGCCCCCGAAAAATAAGTGTAACTCTGTGAGATGAATTCACACCTCAAAAGAAGTTTCTAAGAAACTTCTTCTAGTTTCACTGAGGATTTTCTTGTCACCGAAGTTCTTGTCTAGAGTTTTCCAATTGCAGATTCCAGAAAACTGTGTTACAAAATGCACTAGAAGAGAAACGTGTAACTCTGTGAGGTGCATTCACACATGGCAACGCAGTTTCTCAGAAAGCTTTTTTAGTATTATGTGATGGATATTTCCTTTTTCACCATAGCCCTCAATGAGCTCCCAAATATACTTGCAGATCCACGACACAGTGTTAGCAAACTGTTCAAGAAGGGAAGGGTGGATCTGTGTGATGAAGTCACCACAGAAAGCAATCTCTCAGAAAGCTTCTCTCTAGTTATAGTGAGGTATTTCTTTTTCACCATGGGCCCTAGGGCTCCCAAATATCACTTTCCAGAACCACGAAAAGAGGTGTTGAAAATGCTTCTGAAATCTAAGTTATAAGTCTGTGAGATGAACTCACAGATCAGAAGAAAGTTTCCAGAAAGTTCTTTCAGCTTTGAACGGTGAAATTTCCTTATCAGCGTAGGCCTCAATGCGATACAGGAGCCTTCTAGGTTCCTCAAGAGTGTTAATGGACTGCTCCAAGAACATAAGTGTAATCGGAGATGAATTCACACATCCCCAGAAGTTTTCAGAAAGCTTCTTTCTAGTTTCATCTCTTGATATTCCTTTGTCCCTAGTAAGTCATTGCGCTATGAAGTATCTAATGAATTTCCAGAAAAATGTGTTAACAAACGATCACTGAAGAGAACGTGTAACTCTGTAGTTCTAATATGCAACACAGTTCTCGAGAAAGCTTCTCTTTCTTGTTATGTGAGGATATTTCCTTTTCACCATAGCCCTCATGAGCTCCAAAATAATCGCAGAATCCACGACAACAGTGTTAGAAACTGTTCCAAGAAGGAAGGGTGGAACTCTGTGTGATGAAGTCACACATCAGAAAGCAATCTCTCAAAAGCTTCTCTCTAGTTATTATGAGAGATATTCCTTTTTCACCATGGGCCCCAGGGCTCACAAATACACTTTCAAGTCCCGAAAAGAGTGTTGCAAACTGCTTCCTGAAGTCTAGTTATAAGTCTGTGGGATGAACTCAAAGTCAGAAAAGGTTCTCAGAAAAGCTTTTACCGTTTTGAAGAGGAGAAATTTCATCAGCGTAGGCCTCAATGCAGCCAAGGAAGCCCTTCTCAGTTCCTCAAAGACAGTGTTAATGGACGCTCCAGAAACATAAGTGTAACTCTGTAGATGAATTCACACATCACCAAGAGTTTCTAGAAAGCTTTTCTAGTTTTCATCTGGGATATTTCCTTTGTCACCTAAGCTTCATTGCGCTAGAGGCATACATTGCAGATTTCCAGAAAACTTGTTAGACAACTGACATGAAGAGAACAGTGTAACTGTGAGTGCATTACACTGCATGCAGTTTCTCAGAAGGCTTCTTCAGTTTTTCTGAGGATATTTCCTTTTTCACCAAGCCTCAATGAGTCCCAAATATACCTCTGCAGAATCCACGACAACAGTGTTAGGAACTGTTCCAAAAGGGAAGGGTGGAATCTGTGTGATGAAGTCACACATTAGAAAGCAACTCTTCAGAAAGCTTTCTCTAGTTATTATTGTAGATATTTCCTTTCAAATGGGCCCTATGGGCTCAATATCACTTCCAGATCCAGAAAAGTTTGTCGCAAACTGCTTCCTGAAGTCTAAGTATAGTTGTGAGATGAACTCACAGATCAGAAAGAAGTTTCTCAGAAAGCTTTTTCACGTTTTGAAGGATGAAATTTCCTTTATTAGCGTAGGCCTCAATGCGAACCAAGGAACCCTTTCAGGTTCCTCAAAGACAGTGTTAATGGATGCTCCACGAAACAAAGTGTAACTCTGGAGATGAATTCACACATCACCAAGAAGTTTCTAGAAAAGCTTCTTTCTAGTTTTCATCTGAGGATTTCCTTGTTCACGTAAGTTCATTGCGCTAAGAGTATCCATTGAGATTTCCAGAAACTAGTTACAAACGATCACTAAAAGAAACGTGTAACTCTGTGAGTTGCATTACTCATGCAATGCAGTTTCTGAGAAGCTCTCTTTAGTTATTATGTGAGGATATTTCCTTTACCATAGGCTCATGAGCTCCCAAATAACAATTTGCAGAATCCACGACAACAGGTTGCAAACTGTTCCAGAAGGGAAGGGTGGAACTGTGTGATGAAGTCACACATCAGAAAACGATTCTCAGAAAGCTTCTCTCTAGTTATTATGTGAGGATATTTCTTTTTCACATGGCCCCTATGGGCTCCCAAATATCACTTTCAGATCCACGAAAGAGTGTTCGCAAACTGCTTCCTGAAGTCTAAGTTATAAGTCTGTGAGATGAACTCACAGACAGAAGAGTTTCTCAGAAAGTTCTTTCACGTTTTGAACGGATGAAATTTCCTTTATCAGCGTGGCTCAATGCGATCCAAAGAGGCCTTCTCAGGTTCCTCAAAGACAGTTTAATGGACTGCTCACGAAACATAAGTGTAACTTGTGAGATGAATTCACACATCACAAGAAGTTTCTAGAAGCTCTTTCTCGTTTTTCATCTGGGGATATTTCCTTTGTCACGTAAGTTCATTGCGTAAGAGTATCCATGCAGATTTCAGAAAACTTAGTTAGCAAACTGATCACTGAGAGAAAACGTGTAACTCTGTGAGTTCATTCACTCATGGAATCCAGTTTCTCAGAAGGCTTCTTTTAGTTGATTGAGGATATTTCCTTTTTCACCATAGCCCTCAATGAGCCCCCAATATATCTCTGCAGATCCACGACAACAGTGTTAGCAAACGTTCCAAGAAGGGAAGGGTGGAATCTATGTGTGATGAAGTCACACATCAGAAAGAAATCTCTCAGAAGCTTCTTCTGTTATTAGTGAGGATTTCCTTTTTCACATGGGCCCTATGGGCTCCCAAATATTACTTTCAGAATCCAGAAGAGTGTTCGCAAACTGCTTTCTGAAGTCAGTATAAGTCTGTGAGATGACTCACATATGAAGAAGTTTCTCAGAAAGCTTCTTTCACGTTTTGAACGAGTGAAATTCCTTTATCAGCGTAGGCCTCCATGCGATACAGGAAGCCCATCTCAGGTTCCTAAGACGTGTAATGGACTGCTCAGAAACATAAGTGTCTCTGTGAGATGAATTCACCATCACCAGAAGTTTCTAAGAAAGCTTCTTTCAGTTTTCATCTGTGGATATTTCCTTTGTCACCGTAGGTTCATGAGCTATGAAGTATAATTGCAGATTTCCAGAAAACTGTTAGCAAACTGATCACTGAAGAGAAAGTGTAACTCTGTGAGTTGCTTCCCACATGGCAAGCAGTTTCTCAGAAAGCTTCTCTTTAGTTATTAGTGAGGATATTTTTTTCACCATAGCCCTCAATGAGCTCCCAAATATACTCTGCAGAATATAGACAACAGTGTTAGCAAACTGTTCCAAGAAGGGAGAGGGGAACTCTGTGTGATGAAGTCCACACTCAGAAAGCAATCTCTCAGAAAGCTCTCTTATTATTATGTGAGGATATTTCCTTTCACCATGGACCCCTAGGGCTCCAAATATCACTTTCCAGATTCCACGAAAAGAGTGTTAGCAAACTGCTCTGAAACTAAGTATAAGTCTGTGAGATGAACTCACAGATCAGAAAAAGTTTCAGAAAGCTTCTTCACGTTTGAACGGATGAAATTTCCTTCATCAGTGTAGGCCTCAAGCGTCCAAGGAAGCCTTCTCAGTTTCCTCAAAACAGTGTTAATGGACTGCTCCAAGAAATAAGTGTAACTCTGTGAGTTGCAGTCATAATGCAACGACAGATTCTCAGAAGCTCTCTTTAGCTATTATGTAGGATATTCTTTTTCACCCTAGCCCTCAATGAGTCCCAAATATACCTCTGCAGATCCACGACAACAGTGTTAGCAAACTGTTTTAAGAAGGGAAGGGTGGAACTCGTGTGATGAAGTCACACATCAGAAAGCAATCTCTCAGAAAGCTTCTCTCTAGTTATATGTGAGTAATTTCCTTTTCACCATGAGCCCCTAGGACTCCCAATATCACTTTCCAGATTCCACGAAAGAGTGTTAGCAAAATGCTTCCTGAAGTCTAAGTTTATAGTCTGTGAGATGAACTCACAGATCGAAAGAAGTTCTCGAAACTTCTTTCAGTTTTGAACGGGAAATTTCCTTTTCAGCGTAGGTCAATGCGATCCAAGGAAGCCCTTCTCAGTTCCTCAAGAGATGTTAATGGACTGCTCCAAGAAACATAAGTGTAATCTGTGAGATGAATTCACACATCACCAAGGTTTTAGAAAGCTCTTTCTATTTTCATCTGAGGATATTCCTTTGTCACCGTAAGTTCATTTCGCTAAGAGGTATCCATTGCAGATTCCAGAAAACTGTTATAGCAAACTGATCACTGAAGAGAAACGTGTAACTCGTGAGTTGCATTCACTCATGGCAATGCAGTTTCTCAGAAGCTTCTTTCAGTTTTGATCTGAGGTATTCCTTTTTCACCAAGCCCTCAATAGCTCCCAAATATAACCTTGCAGAATACGACAACAGTGTTACAAACGTTCCAAGAAGGAGGGAACTGGAACTTGTGTGATGAAGTCACACATCAGAAGCAATCTCTCAGAAAGCTTTCTCTAGTTATTATGTGAGGAATTTCCTTTTTCACCATGGGCCCTATGGGTCCCAATATCACTTTCCAATCCACGAAAAGAGTGTTACAAACGTGCCTGAAGTCTAAGTATAAGTCGTGAGATGAACACACAGATCAGAAAGAAGTTTCTCAGAAAGCTTCTTTACGTTTTGAACGGATGAAATTTCCTTATCAGGGTAGGCCTCAATGCGATCCAAGGAAGCCTTCTCAGTTTCTAAAGACAGTGTTATGGACGCTCCAAAAACATAAGTGTAACTCTGTGAAATGAATTCACACATCACCAAGAAGTTTCAGAAAGCTCTTTCTTTCATTGGGATATTTCCTTTGTCACCATAGTTCATTGCGCTAAGAGTATCCATTGCAGATTTCAGAAAACTGTTAGCAAACTGATCAATGAAGAGAACGTGTAACTCGTGAGTTGCATACACTCATGGCAAGCAGTTTCTCAAAGCTTCTTTAGTTTATTGAGGAATTTCCTTTTTCACCATAGCCCTCAATAGCCCCAAAATAACTTTGCGAATCCAGACAACAGTGTTAACAAACTGTTCCAAGAGGAAGGGGTGGAACTCTGTGTGATGAAGTCACACATCAGAAAGCAATCTCTCAGAAAGCTTCTCTCTAGTTATTATTTTGGATATTTCCTTTCACCATGGGCCCCTATGGGCTCCCAAATATCACTTTCCAGAATCCAGAAAGAGTGTTCGCAAACTGCTTCCTGAGTCAAGTTATAAGTCTGTGAGTGAACTCACAGATCAGAAAAGTTTCAGAAAGTTTTTCCGTTTTGAACAGTGAATTTTCCTTTCAGGTAGCCTCAATGCGATATAAGAAGCCCTTCTCAGGTTCCTCAAAGACAGTGTTAATGGACTGTCACGAAACATAAGTGTAACTGTGAGGTGAATTCACACATCACCAGAAGTTCTAAGAAAGCTTCTTTAGTTTCATCTGAGGATATTTCCTTTGTCAAAGTTCATTGTGCTAAGTGATATCCCATTGCAGATTTCCAGAAAACTTAGTTAGCAAACTGATCACTGAAGAAACATGAACTCTGTGAGTTGCATTCACATGGCAAGCAGTTTTCAGAAAGCTTTCTTTAGTTTATTGAGAGATATTTCCTTTTTACACCAGCCCTCAATGAGCTCCAAAATAATTTTCAGATACACGACAACAGTGTTAGCAACTGTTCCAAGGGGAAGGTGGAAGTCTGTGATGAAATCACACATCAGAAAGCAATTCTCAGAAAGCTTCTCTTAGTTATATGTGAGATTATTCTCTTTCACCATGGGCCCATGGGCTCCCAATATCATTTCCAGAATCCACGAAAAGGTGTTCAAACTGCTTCTGAAGTCAAGTTATTAGATCTGTAGATGAAATCCAAGATCAGAAAGAAGTTTCCTCAGAAAGTTTCTTTCCCGTTTTGAACGGATGAATAAATTCCTTATCAGCGAGGCCAATGCGATCAAGGAAGCCCTTCTCAGGTTCCCCAAAGAAGTGTTAATGGATGCTCCCACGAAACAAAGTGTAACTCTGAAACGGTGAATAGCTTTCTGAGAGATTGCTTTCTGATGTGTTACTTCATCACACAGAGTTCCACCCTTCCCTTCTTGGAACACTTTGCTAACACTGTTGTCGTGGATTCTGCAAAAGTATATTTGGGACCTCATTGAGGGCTACGGTGAAAATGGAAATATCCTCACATAATAACTAAAGGGAAGCATTCTGAGAAACTGCTTTGCCATTGTGAATGTAACTCACAGTGTTACACGTTCTTTTTAGTGATCAGTATGTTAACACAGTTTTTTGGAAATCTGCAATTAGATACTTCATAGCGCAATGAACCTTACGGTGACAAAGGAAATATCCACCGATGAAACTAGAAAGAAGCTTTCTTTGAAACTTCTTGGTGATGTGTGAATTCATCTTCCAGAGTTACACTTATGTTTCGTGGAGCAGTCCATTAACACTGTCTTTGAGGGACCTGAGAAGGGCTTCCTTGGATCGCATTCCGGCCTCCACTGATAAAGGAAATTTCGTCTGTTCAAAACGTGAAAGAATCTTTCTGAGAAACTTCTTTCTGATCTGTGAGTTCATCTGACAGACTTTTAACCTAACTTCAGGAAGCAGTTTGCGAACACTCTTTTCCTGGAATCTGGAAAGTGATATTTCGGAGCCTATAGTGGCCCATGCTGAAAAAGGAAATAGAAGCTTTCTGAGAGATTGCTTTCTGATGTGTGACTTCATCACACAGAGTTCCACCCTTTCTTTCTTGGAACAGTTTCCTAACACTGTTGTCGTGGATTCTGCAAAGTTATATATGGAAGCTCATTGAGGGCTATGGTGAAAAAGGAAATATCCCCAGATCAAAACTGGAAAGAATCTTCTGAGAAACTGCATTGCCATGAGTGAATGCAACTCACAGAGTTACACGTTTCTCTTCAGTGATCAGTTTGCTAACTTAGTTTTGTGGAAATCTGCAATGGGATACCTCTTAGCACAAAGAAGTTTACGGTGATTAAGGAAATATCCTCAGATGAAAACTAGAAAGAAGCTTTCGTATAAATTTCTTGGTGATGTGTGAATTCATCTTCCAGAGTTACACTTATGTTTCGTGGAGCAGTCCATTAACACTGTCTTTGAGGAACCTGAGAAGGGCTTACTTTTATCGCATTGAGGCGTACGCTGATAAAGGAAATTTATTCCGTTCAAAACGTGAAAGAAACTTTCTGAGAAACTTCTTTCTGATCTGTGAGTTCATCTTACAGACTTATAACTTAGACTTCACGAAGAAGTTTGCGAAACCCTTTTCGTGGATTGGAAAGTGATATTTGTCAGCCCATAGGGGCCCATGGTGAAATAGGAAATAATCTCACATACTAACTACAGAGAAGCTTTCTGAGAAATTGCTTTCTGATGTTTGAATTCATCACACAGAGTTCCACCTTTCCCGCCTTGGAACAGTGCTAACACTGTTGTCGTGTATTCTGAAAAGTTATATTTGGGAGCTCATTGAGGGCTATGGTGAAAAAGGAAATAGCTTCATATAGTAACTAAAGAGAAGCTTTCCGATAAACTGCGTTGCCATGTGTGAATGCAACTCACAGAGTTACACGTTCTCTTCAGTGATCAGTTTGCTAACTAAGTTTTCTGGAAATCTGCAATGGGATACCTCTTAGCGCAATGAAGCTTACGGTGACAAAGGAAATATCCCAGATGAAACTAGAAAGAAGCTTATTAGAAACTTCTTGGTGATGTGAATTCATCTCACAGAGTTACACTTATGATTCGTGGAGCAGTCCATTAACACTGTCTTTGAGGAACCTGAGAAGGGCTTCTTGGATCTCATTGAGGCCTAGCCTGATAATGGAAATTTCATCCGTTTAAAACGTGAAAGAAGCTTTGTGTGAAACTTCTTTCTGATCTGTGAGTGCATCTCACAGGCTTATAACTTAGACTTCAGGAAGCAGTTTGCGAACACTCTTTTCGGGGATTCTGGAAAGTGATATTTGGGAGCCCATAGGGGCCCTTTGTGAAACAGGAAATAGCCTCACATAAGAACTGGAGAGAAGCTTTTGAGAGATTGCTTTCTGATGTGTGACTTCATCACGAGAGTTCCACCGTTCCCTTCTTGGAACAGTTTGCTAAACTGTTGTCGGTATTCTGCAAAGTTATATTTGGGAGCTCATTGAGGGCTATGGTGAAAAAGGAAATACCCGCATAATAACTAAAGAGAAGCTTTCTGAGAAACGTTGCCATGAGTGAATGCAGCTCACAGAGTTACACGTTTCGATTCAGTGATCAGTTTGTTAACACAGTTTTCTGTACATCTACAATTAGATACTTCCTAGCACAATGAACCTTACGCTGACAAAGGAAATATCCACAATGAAAACTAGAAAGAAGCTTTCTTAGAAACTTCTTGGTGATGTGTGAATTCATCGTCCCGAGTTTGACTTATGTTTCGTGGAGGTGTCCATTAACACTCTCTTTGAGGAACCTCAGAAGGGCTTCCTTCTATCGTATTGAGGCTACGCTGATAAAGGAAATTTCATCCGTTGAAAACGTGAAAGAAACTTTCTGAGAAACTTCTTTCTGATCTGTGAGTTCATCTCACAGCTTATAACTAGACTTCAGGAAGCAGTTTGCGAACACTCTTTTCGTGGACTCTGGAAAGTGATATTTGGGTGCAGTTAGGGGCCCACAGTGAAACAGGATATATCCTCAAATAATAACTAGAGAGAAGCTTTCTGAGTGATTGCTTTCTAATGGGTGACTTCATCACACAGAGTTCCATCCTTCCTTCTTGGAACAGTTTGCTAACACTGTTGTCGTGGATTCTGCAGAGAATATTTCGGAGCTCATTGAGGCTAGTGTGAAAGAGGAAATACACTCACATAGTAACTAAAGAGAAGCTTTTGAGAAACTGCGTTGCCATGTGAATGCAACTCACAAGTTACAGGTTACTCTTCAGTGATCAATTTGTTAACACAGTTTTCTGGAAATCTGCAATTAGATACTTCATAGCGCAATGAACCTTACGGTTACAAAGGAAATATCCTCAGATGAAAACTAGAAAGAAGCTTTCTTAGAAACTTTTTGGTGATGTGTGAATTCATCTCACACAGTTACACTTTTGTTTCGTGGAGCAGTCCATTAACACTGTCTTTGAGGAACCTGAGGAGGGGTTTCTTTGGATCACATTGCGGCCTACGCTGATAAAGGAAATTTCATCCTTTCAAAACGTGACGGAAGCATTCTGAGAAACTTCTTCCTGATCTGTGAGTTCATCTCACAGACTTATAACTTAGACTTCCGGAAGCAGATTGCTTACACTCTTTTCGTGGAATCTGGAACGTGATATTTGGGAGCACATAGGGTCCCATGATGAAAAGGAAATATCCTCACATAATAAGTAGAGAGAAGCTTTGTAAGAGATTGCTTTATGATGTGTGACTTCATCACACAGAGTTCCACCCTTCCTTCTTGGAACAGTTTGCTAACACTGTTGTCGTGGATTCTGCAAAGGAATATTTGGGAGCTCATTGAGGGCTATGGTGAAAAAGGAATTATCCTCAGATCAAAACTGGAAAGAAGCCTTCTGAGAAACTGCATTGCCATGAGTGAATGCAACTCACAGAGTTAAACGTATCTCTTCAGTGATCAGTTTGCTAACTAAGTTTTCTGGAAATCTGCAATGGGATACCTCTTATCGCAATGAAGCTTATTGTGACTACTTAAATAACCTCAGATGAAAACTAGAAAGAAGTTTTATTAGAAACTTCTTGGTGATGTGTGAATTCATCTCACAACGATGCACTTATGTTTCGTGGAGGAATCCATTAAACTGTCTTTGAGGAACCTGAGAAGGGCCTCCTTGGATCCCATTGAGGCCTACGTTGATAAATGAATTTTCATCCGTTCAAAACATGAAAGAAACTTTCTGAGAAACTTCTTTCTGATCTGTGAGTTCATCTCACAGACTTATAACTTAGACTTCAGGAAGCAGTTTGCTAACACTCTTTTCATCGAATCTGGAAGTGATATTTGGGAGCCCATAGGGTCCCATGGTGAAAAAGGAATCATCCTCACATAATAACTAGATAGAAGCTTCTGAGAGATTGCTTTCTGATGGGTGACTTCATCACACAGATTTCCATCCTTCCCTTCTTGGAAGAGTTTGCTAAAAACTTTTGTCGTGGATTCTGCAGAGGTATATTTGGGAGCTCATTCAGGGCAATGGTGAAAAAGGAATATCATCACATAATAAATAAAGCCGAAGCTTTCTGAGAAATTGCATTGCCATAAGTGAATGCAACTCACAGAGTTACACGTTTCTCCTTCAGTGATCAGTTTGCTAACTAAGTTTTCTGGAAATCTGCAATGGGATATCACTTAGCACAATGAAAGCTTTTCGGTCACAAAGGAAATATCCTCAGATGAAAACTAGAAAGAAGCTTTCTTAGAAACCTTCTTGGTGATGTGTGAATTCACCTCACATGTTACACTTATGTTTTCGTTGATCAGTCCATTAACACTGTCTTTGAGGAACCTGAGAAGGGCTTCTTTATATCGCATTGAGGTCTACGCTGATAAAGGAAAATTCATCTGTTCAAAACGGGAAGAATCTTTCTGAGAAACTTTTTTCTGATCTGTGAGTTCATCTCACAGACTTATAACTTGGACTTCAGGAAGCAGTTTGCGAACACTCTTTTCATGGATTCTGGAAAGTGATATTTGGGAGCCCATAGGGGCCCATGGTGAAAAAGGAAATATCCAAACATAATAACTAGAGAGAAGCTTTCTGAGAGATTGCTTTCTGATGTGTGACTTCATCACAAGGAGTTCCACCCTTCCCTTCTTGGAACAGTTTGCTAACACTGTTGTCATGGATTCCGCCAAGTTATCTTTGGGGGCTGATTGAGGGCTATGGTGAAAAAGGAAATATCCTCAGATCAAAACTGGAAAGAAGCCTTCTGAGAAACTGCATTGCCATGAGTGAATGCAACTCACAGAGTTACAGGTTTCTCTTCAGTGATCAGTTTGCTACCTAAGTTTTCTGGAAATCTGCAATGGGATACCTCTTAGGGCAATGAAGCTTATGGTGACAAAGGAAATATCCTCAGATGAACAGTAGGAAGTAGCTTTCCTAGAAACTTCTTGGTGATGTGTGAATTCATTTCACAGAGTTACAGTTATGTTTATTGGAGCAGTCCAATAACAGTGCCTTGAGGAAACTGAGAAGGGCTTCCTTGGATCGCATTGAGGCCTACACCGATAAAGGAAATTTTCATCCGTTCAAAACGTCAAAGAAGCTTTCTGAGAAACTTCTTTCTGATCTGTGTGTTCATCTCACGGACTTATAACTTAGACTTCGTTCAGCAGTTTGTGAACACTCTTTTCGTGGATTCTGGAAAGTGATATATGGGATCCCATAAGGGCCCATGGTGAAAAAGGAAATGTCCTCACATAATAACTAGAGAGAAGCTTTCTGAGAGATTGCTTTCTGATGTGTGACTTCATCACACAGAGTTCCACCCATCACTTCTTGGAATAGTTGTCTAACACTGTTGTCGTTTATTCTGCAAGGTTATATTTGGAAGCTGATTGAGGGCTCTGGTGAAAAAGGAAATATCCTCAGATCAAAACTGGAAAGAAGCCTTCTGAGAAACTGCATTGCCATGAGTGAATGCAACTCACCGAGTTACACGTTTCTCTTCAGTGATCAGTTTGCTAACTACGTTTTCTGGAAATCTGCAATGGGATATCTCTTAGCGAAATGAAGCTTACGGTGACAAAGGAAATATCCTCAGATGAAAATTAGAAAGACGCTTTCCTAGAAACTACTTGGTGATGTGTGAATTCATCTCACAGAATTACACTTATGTTTCTTGGAGCAGTCCATTAACAATCTCTTTGAGGAAAACTGAGAAGGGCTTCCTTGGATCGCATTGAAGCCTACGCTGACAAAGGAAATTTTCGTCCGTTCAAAACTGGAAAGAAGTTTCCGAGAAACTTCTTTCAGATCTGTGAGTTCATCTCACAGACTTATAACTTAGACTTCAGGAAGCAGTTTTGCTAACACTCTTTCGTGGAATCTGGAAAGTGATATTTGGGAGTCCGTAGGGGCTCATGGTGAAAAGGAAAATACTCACATAGTAACTAGAGAGAAGCTTTCTGAGAGATTGCTTTTCTGATGTGTGACTTCATCACACAGAGTTCCACCCTTCCCTTCTTAGAACAGTTTGCTAACACTGTTGTCGTGGATTCTGCAGAGGTATATTTGGGAACTCATTGAGGGCTAGGGTGAAAAAAGAAATATCCTCACATATAGCTAAAGAGATGCTTTCTTGAGATCTGCGTTGCCATCTATGACTGCAACTCACAGAGTTACACTTATGTTTCTTGGAGCAGTCCATTAAACACTGTGTTGAGGAAACTGAGAAGGCCTTCCTTGGACCGCATTGAGGCCTACACTGATGAAGGAAATTTCATCGTTGAAAACGTGAAGGAGGCTTTCTGAGAAACTTTTTCTGATCTGTGAGTTCATCTCACAGACTAATAACTTAGATTTCAGCAAGCAGTTTGCTAACACTCTTTTCGTGGAATCTGGGAAGTGATATTGGGAGCCCATAGGGTGCCATGGTGACGAGGAAATATCCTCACATAATAAATAGAGAGAAATTTCTGAGAGATTGCTTTCTGAAGTGTGACTTCTCACACAGAGTTCCCTCTTTCCCTTCTTGGAACAGTTTGCTAACACTGTTGTCATATATTCTGCAGAGGTATATTTGGGAGCTCATTGAGGGCTATGGTGAAAAGGAATATCCTCACCTAAAAACTAAAGAGAAGCTTTCTGAGAAACTGCATTGCCATGTGGGAATGCAACTCACAGAGTTACACGTTTCTCTTCAGTGATTCAGTTTTGCAAAACAGTTTTCTGGAAATCTGCAATACAACTTCATAGCTCAATGAACCTTACGGTTGACAAAGGAATATCACAGATGAAAACTAGAAAGAAGCTTCTTAGAAACTTCTTGGTGATGAGATGAATTCATCTCACAGAGATACACTTATGTTTCATGGAGCAGTCCATTAACACTGTCTTTCAGGGACATGAGATGGGCTTCCTTGTATCGCATGGAGGCCTACGCTGATAAAGGAAATTTCATCCGTCAAAACGTGAAAGAAGCTTTCTGAGAAACTTCTTTCCCATATGTGAGTACATCTCACAGACTTATAGCATTGACTTCAGAAAGCAGTTTGCGAACACTTTGTCTTGGATTCTGAAAAGTAATATTTCGGAGCCATAGGGCCCATGGTGAAAAGGAAATATATCCTCACTTAATAACCAGACAGAAGCTTTCTGAGAGATTCTTTCTGATGTGTGACTTCATCACACATATTTCCACCTTCCCTTCTTGGAACCGTTTGTCTACACTGTTGTCGTGGATTGTGCAGAGGATATTTGGGGGCTCATTGAGGGCTATGGTGAAAAAGGAAATATCCTCAGATCTAATCTGGAAAGAAGCCTTCTGAGAAACTGGATTTCCATGAGTGAATGAAACTCACAGAGTTAACGTTTCTCTTCATTGATCAGTTTGCTAACTACGTTTTCGGAAATCTGCAATGGGATACCTCTTTTCGCAATTGAAGCTTACGATGACAAAGGAAATATCCCCAATGAAAACGAGAAAGAAAGCTTCCCTAAAAACTCTTGTTGATGTTATGTGAATTCATCTCACAAAGTTAACTTATGTTTCGTGGAGCAGTCCATTAACACTGTCTTTGAGGAACCTGAGAGGGCTCTTTGGATCATTGAGGCCTACGCTGATAAAGGAAATTTCATCCGTTCAAAACGTGAAAGAAGCTTTCTGAGAAACTTCTTCGGATCTGTGTTCATCTCACAGACTTATAACTTAGACTTCAGGAAGCAGTTGCAACACTCTTTGTGGAATCTGGAAAGTGATATTTGGGAGCCATGGGGCCCATTGTGAAAAAGGAAATATCCTCACATAATAACTAGAGAGAAGCTTTCTGAGAGATGCTTTCTGATGTGACTCATCACACAAGTTCCACCCTTCCTTCTGGAACAGTTTGCTACTGTTGTCGTGGATTCTGCAAAGTTATTTTGGGGCTCATTGAGGGCTATGGTAAAAGGAAATATCCTCAATAACTAAAGAGAGCTTTCTGAGAAACTGCATTGACATGTGGGAATGCAACTCACAGAGTTACACGTTTCTCTTCAGTGATCAGTTTGTTAACAAGTTTTCTGGAAATCTGCAATAGATCTCTTAGCGCATGAAGCTTAGTGACAAAGGAATATCCAGATGAAACTAGAAAGAAGCTTTCTAGAAACTTCTTGGTGATGTGTGAATTCATCTCACAGAGTTACACTTATGTTTCGAAGTCCATTAACATGTCTTTGAGGAACCTGAGAAGGTTTCCTTGGTTCGCATTGAGGCCCTCTGATAAAGGAAATTTCATCCGTTCAAAACGTGAAAGAAGCTTTCTGAGAAACTTCTTTCTGATCTGTGAGTTCATCTACAGACTTATAACTTAGACTTCAGGAAGCAGTTTGCGAACACTTTCTGGAATCTCAAAGTGATATTTGGAGCCCATAGGGCCCATGTTGAAAAAGGAAATATCCTCACATAATAACTAGAGAGAAGCTTTCTGAGAGATTGCTTTCTGATGTGTGACTTCATCACACAGAGTTCCACCCTCCCTTTCTTGGAACAGTTGCTACACTGTTGTCGTGGATTCTGCAAGGTATATTTGAACTCATTGGGCTATGGTGAAAAAGGAAATATCCTCACATAAGACTAAAGAGAAGCTTTCTGAGAAACTGCATGCCATGTGTGAATGCAACTCACAGAGTTACACGTTTCTCTTCAGTGATCAGTTTTAACAGTTTTCTGGAAATCTGCAATAGATACTCTTAGCCAATGAACCTTACGGTGACAAAGGAAATATCCACAGATGAAAACTAGAAAGAAGCTTTCTAGAAACTCTTGGTGATGTGTGAATTCATCTCACAGAGTTACACTTATGTTTCGTGGAGCAGTCCATTAACACTGTCTTTGGAAACTGAGAAGGGCTTCCTTGGATCGCATTGAGGCCTACGCTGATAAAGGAAATTTCATCCGTTCAAAACGTGAAAGAAGCTTTCTGAGAAACTTCTTCTGATCTGAGTTCATCCCACAGACTTATAACTTAGACTTCAGGAAGCAGTTTGCTAACACTCTTTCGTGGAATTGAAAGTGATATTTGGAGCCCTTGGGGCCCATGGTGAAAAAGGAAATATCCTCACATAATAACTAGAGAGAAGCTTTCTGAGAGATTGCTTTCTGATGTGTGACTTCATCACACAGAGTTCCACCCTTCTCTTGGAACAGTTTACTAACACTGTTGTCGGATTCTGCAGAGGTATATTTGGGAATTGAGGGCTATGGTGAAAAAAAATATCCTCACAATAACTAAAGAGAAGCTTTCTGACAAACTGGTTGCATGTGTGAATGCACTCACAGAGTTACACGTTCTCTTCAGTGATCAGTTGTTAACACAGTTTTCTGGTAATCTGCAATAGATACTTCATAGTGCAATGACCTACGGTGACAAAGGAAATATCCACAGATCAAAACTAGAAAGAAGCTTTCTTAGAAACTTCTGGGATGGGTGAATTCATCTCCAGAGTTACACTTATGTTCATGGAGCAGTCCATTAACACTGTCTTTGAGGAACCTGAGAAGGCTTCCTTGGATCGCATTGAGGCCTACGCTGATAAAGGAAATTTCAGCCGTTCAAAACGTGAAAGAACTTTCTGCGAAACTTTCTTCTGATCTGTGAGTTCATCTCACAGACTTATAACTTAGATTTCAGAAGCAGTTTCTAACACTCTTTTCGTGGATTCTGGAAAGTGATATTTGGAGCCCTAGGGCCCATGGTGAAAAAGGAAATATCCTCACATAATAACTAGAGAGAAGCTTTCTGAGAGATTGCTTTCTGATGTGTGACTTCATCACACAGATTCCACCTTCCCTTCTTGGAACAGTTTGCTAACACTGTTGTCGTGGATTCTGCAGAGGTATATTTGGGAGCTCATTGAGGGCTATGGTGAAAAGGAAATATCCTCACATAAACTAAAGAGAAGCTTTCTGAGAAACTGTTGCCATGTGTGAATGCACTCACAGAGTTACACTTTCTCTTCAGTGATCAGTCTGGTATTGTTAAAAGTTTTCCGGAATATCTCAATTAGATACTTCATAGCGCAATGAACTGTTATGGTGACCCAAGGAATATCCCAGTACAAACCTAGAAAGAAGCTTTCTTCTGGCAAACTTCTTGTGATGTGTGAATTCATCTCACAGAGTACACTTACGTTCGTGGAGCAGTCCATTAACACTGTTCCTTTAAGAACCTGAGAAGGGCTTCTTTGGATCGCATTAGGGCCTCTCTCTAAGGAATTGCATGTTGTTCAAAACATGAAGAGAAGCTTTGGGAAAACTTCTTTCTGATCTACGAGTTCATCTTCACAGACTTATAACTTAGACTTCAGGAGCAGTTTGGCAACAACTTTCGTGGCATCCGGAAAGTGATATTTGGGTAGCCCCCTAGGTTCCCTGGTGAAAATAAGTAAATACCTCACATAATAAACTAGAGAGAGCTTCTGAGAGATTCTTTCTGATGTTGGACTTCCTCAACACAGAGTTCCACCCTTCCCTTCTTGGAACACTTTGCTAACATCTGTTGTTTGGATTCGGTTTCCTTTTTCTTTTCCTCTTTCAAAGTAATTTGGGGACCTGCATGCAGTGCTATGGTGAAAATGGAAATATCCTACATACAACTAAGAGAGCAATTTTGACAAACTGCTTTTGCCATTGTGCATGCAAACTCACAGTTGTTCCACGTTCTTTTTAGTGATCAGTTGTTAATCACAGTTTTTTGTGAAATCTGCAATTAGATACTCATACGCGATGAAACTTACAGGTTGAACAAGGAAATATCCACCGATGAAACCTAGAAAGAGCGTTTTCTGAAACTCTTGGTGAGTGTGATATTCACCTTTCAGAGTTACACTGTTTCGCGTGGGAGCATCCTTAACAACTCTCTTTGCGGCGACCTGAGAAGGCTCCTTGTTGATCGCATTTGGCCCGCCTGATAAGGAAATTTATACCGTTTCAAAACGGGAAACGAAACTTCTCTGAGGAAACTTCTTTCTGATCTGTTGAGATTCATCTTACGACTATAATAACTTCGACTTCACGAAGAAGGTTTTCGAACACCGTTTCGTGGATTCTGGAGTGATTGGGAGCCCATAGGGCCCATGGTGAATGTAGAGAAATAACTCACATACTAACCAGAGAAGCTTTTCTGAGAAATTGCTTTCTGCATGTGTGCATATTCATCACAAGAGCAGTTCCACCTTTTCCCGCCTTGGAACAGTGTGCTAAAATGTTGTCGTGTAATCTGAAAAGTTATATTTGGGAGCTCATTGAGGGCTAGTTGATAAAAGGAACTATCTTCATATCAAACTAAGAGAAGCTTCCTGATAAACTGCGTTGCATGTTGAATCCAACTCACGAGTTATGTATTCTTCCATGATCATTGCTTAACTAAGTTTTCTGGAAATCTGCAATGGGAATCACTTAGCACCAAATGAAGCTCTTCGCCCAAAGGAATTCCTCAGATGAAAACACTTAAAGAAGCTTCTTAGAACTTTAGGTGATGTGTGAATTCACCTCACATGTTCACTTATGTTTCGTTGATCATCCATTAACAACTGTCTTGAGGAACCTGAGAAGGGCTTCTTATATCCGCATTGAGGTCTCTCTGAAAGGAAACTTCATCTGTTCAAAAACGGGAATGGAATCCTTTCTGAGAAACATTTTCTGATCTGTTGAGTTCATCTCACAGACTTATAACTTGACGTCAGGAAGCAGTTGCGAACACTCTTTCATGGATTCTGGAAAGTGAATTTGGGAGCCCCATAGGGGCCCTGTGAACAAAGGAAATATCCAAACTAATAACCTAGAGAGAGCTTTCTGAGAGATTGCTTTCTGATGTGTGACTTCATCACAAGGAGGTTCCACCTTACCACTCTGCAGTTTGTTCCTGTTGCTTGTTGCCAATTCTATGAGCTTTGAGGCTATAAATCACCTTTGCGCGCTTGATCTCCTGAGAATACCTCCTACAGTCCTCAGTACAGTTCACTTCTGAATTGCCGGGTACAGCGAATGATTAGAGGCTATGAAAAAGGAAATTCCTCAGACTGAAACGGAAAGTAAGCTCTTCTGAGAAACTCTGCCTTGAGTTCGATAGTTGTGACAGTTCTCACAGTTGACTAGTTTATGGTAGCTAGTCTACTTCTTGAAAACTCGAATGGGATACCTCTGACGCATTGAAGCCTAAGGTATCAAAGGAAATACCTTCAAACCGATTAGAAGAGCTTTCGCGAAACTTCTTGTGATCTGTGTGTTCATTAGCTTAACACTTGTCACAGTTGAACTCGTGTCGGAACTGTATTGATCTAATTGAAGAAAGCCTCACAATAACGAGAAGCTTCTTAGGAGAGAGCTTGATGTGTACTCAAAAGATCGCATCATCTTGGATTCGTTACACTGTGCGTATTGCACGTTTTATGGATGCATGGGCCGGTCGAATAAGGGAAATTCCTCACGTCAAACCTCAAAAGAAGCCTTCTGAGAAACTCTTGCATGACGTGAATGTCAATCACCTGAGTTATACTTAACTTCGTATCGTTTGTAAAGCTCTTTTTGGTGGAAATGCTGCTATCTATGCGAACCATAAGGGCACGGTTGAAAGGAAGATTCCTCACATAAAATCTAGAGAATAGACGTTTCCTGAGAGACTTGGCGTTCTGTGTGAACTCACTCACACATAGTTCACTATGGGTTCACCGTCAGCTTTTGGAAGTTGTCATTAACAATCTCGTTGGTCGGTATTCTGGAAGGGCTTCTTGGGACGGCTGAATTGAAGCCTACTGTGATAAAAGGAATTCTCAGTTCAAACTCAAGAAGTTTCGAAAATCTTCGGACTCATCTCACGAATATAGCTTCAGAGAAACTGCAGTGTCCCTCGAATGAGTGATGAGCGTAGGGCTCATGTGACCGAAGAATATTCATAGTCAACTAGCGGAATTCTTGCTTCTTTCATGTGGATCACACGAGTCTTCGCTTCTTAAACACGTTCTCTTCGTGGATATCTGCAGATGGTATATTGGGCACTCATCTAGCGTAAAAAAGAGTGACATAAAGGATTCCTCAATAAATGAAAGAGATGCTTTCCTATGAATACGTGGTGCCAATCGTTGAATTCAACTCCCACAGAGTTCACACTTATAGTTTCTTGGAGGCAGTCCATAACACTGATGCCTTGAGGACACTGAGAGGGCCTTCCTTGGACGCATTGAGACCTACAGCTGAGCAAGGAAATTACTCCGTCAACGTAAAGATTCTGAACTTCATTCATTCTCAGATATAACAGATTCGAAGTTTGCTCTCTTTCATCTGGAGCTAAGCCCTGTCTGTAAGGACATCTACCTATACAGAGAGAGCTTTGAGGAGTTCTGTAAGTGTCTTGAGTTCACCACAGACCTATAACTTTGTACTTCAGGAACATTTGCTAACACTTCTTCAGTATATCTGCCAAAGGTATATTTGGGAGGCTCACGTGGGGCTCATGGGAAAATGGACATATTCACTCCCAATAATCTAAGAGAGCAAGCTTTTGAGACTGATTGCCTCTATGTGGACTTCACTCACACGTAGTCTCACCAGCTTCTCCTTCGTGATAACAGTTGCTAACACATGTTGTCGGATGGATCTGCATAGTATATTCATGGGCTCAATGAAGGGCTTACGGGTGACAAAAAGAATATCACATAACAAAAGCTTAAAGAAGCTGTTCTAGAAACTTCTTCGTTGCATGTATGAAACTCAACTCACAGATTACACTTATTTCTGGAGCAGTCCATTACACTGTGTTTGAGGAATATGAGAAGGCCTTCCTTGACCCGCATTGAGGCCTACGATGAAGGAAATTTCATCCGTTCAAACGTGAAAGAAGCTTTCTGAAACTTTTTCTGATGTGAGTCATCTCACAGACTTATACTTAGTTCAGGAACAGTTTGCTAACACTCTTTTGTGGAATCTGGGAAAGTTGATATTTGGGAGCCCTAGGGGTCCATGGTGAAAAGGAAATTCCTCACATAATAATATAGAGAGCTTTCTGAGAGATTGCTTTCTGATGTGGACTTCATCACACAGAGTTCCCCTCTCTTCCTTCTTGAACAGTTTGCTAAACGACTGTTGTCATTATTCTGCAGAGTATATTTGGGAGCTCATTGAGGGCTATGGTGAAAAATAATATCCTCACCTAATAACTAAAGAGAAGCTTCTGAGAAACTGCATTGCATTGTGGGAATGGCACTCACAGGAGTTACACTTTCTCTTCGTGATCAGATTTGCTAACAGTTTTCTGGAAATCTGCAATAGACTACTTTCATAGCTCACTGAACCACGGTGACAAAGGAAATATCCACAGATGAAAACTGAAAGAGCTTTCTTAGAAACTTCTGGTGATGGTGAATCATCTCACAAGAGTTACACTTATGTTTCTGGAGCAGTCCATTACACTGTCTTTAGGAACCTGAGAAGGGCTTCTGGATCGCATTGGAGGCTACGCTGATAAAGGAAATTTCACTCGTTCAAAACGTGAAAGAAGCTTCTGAGAAACTTCTTCTCATTGTGAGTTCATCTCACAGACTTATAACTAGACTTCAGGAAGCAGTTTGGAACACTCTTCCTGGAATCTGAAATGATATTGGGAGCCCATAGGGCCAATGTGAAAAAGGAACATCCTCATATACACAGACGAAGCTTTCTGAGAGATTCTTTTCTGATGTGTGACTTCATCCACACAAGTTCCACCCTTACTTTCTTGGAAACAGTTTGCTAACACTGTTGTCGTGGATTCTGCAGAGTTATGATATTGGCTCATTGAGTGCTTATGGTAAAAGGAAATATCCCTCAGATCAACTGAAAGATAGCTTCTGAGAAACTGCGATTCATGAGTGAATGCAACTCACAGAGTTACACGTTTTTATGATCTCAGTGATCAGTTTGCTAACTAGTTTTGCTGAATCTGCATGGGATACTCTTACGCAATGAAGCTTACGATGACAAGGAAATATCCTCAGATGAACAAAAACGAGAAAGGCTTTAGTACAACTTCTTGGTGATGTGTGAATTCATCTCACAGAGTTACACTTATGTTTCGTGGAGCAGTCCAATTAAACTGTCTTTGAGGAACTGAGAAGGGCTCTTTGGATCGCATTGAGCCGACGCTATAAAGAATTTCATCCGTTCAAAACGTGAAAGAACTTTTGAGAAACTCTTCTGACTCTGTGAGTTCATCTCACAGACTTATAACTTAGACTTCAGGAAGCAGTTGCGAACACTCTTCTCGTGGAATCTAGAAAGTGATATTTTGGGAGCCCATAGGGGCCCAATTGTGAAAAAGAAATATCCCACATACTAACTAGAGAGACTTTCTGAGAAATCGTTTCTGATGGTGACTTCCACACAAGTTCCACCCTTCCCTTCTAGGAACATTGCTAACGCTGTTGTCGTGGATCCAAATTGTTTTTGGAGCTCATGATGCCTATGGTTAAAGGAAATATTCTCACATAATAACTAAAGAGGAGCTTTCTCAGAAACTGCTTGACATGAGTGAATGCAACTCTACAGAGTTACACGTTTCTTTAGTGATCCGTTTGCTAACTAAGTTTTGGAAATCTGCAATGGGATACCTCTTAGCGCAATGAAGCTTACAGTGAAAAGGTAACATCATCAGATGAAACTAGAAAGAAGCTTCTTCAAAACTTCTTGGTGATGTGTGATTCATCTCGCAGAGTTACACTTCTGTTTCGTGGAGCATCCATAACATGTCTTTGAGGAACCGAGAAGGGTTCTTGGTTCGCATGAGGCCCTAGTATAAAGGAAATTTTCATCCTTTCAAAACGTGAAATAAGCTTTTGAGAAACTTCTTTCTGATTCTGTGAGTTCATCTCACAGTACTATCACTTAGACTTCAGGAAGCAGTTTGCGACAAACTTTCAGGAATCTGGAAGTATATTGCCACCCTTATAGGCCCATATTGACAAGGAAATACTATACATAATAACTATGGAAACTTTCTGAGAGGTTGCTTTCTAATGTGTGACTTCATCACACAGTTCCACCTTCCCTTGTTGGAACAGCTTCCTAACCTGTTGTCGTGGATTCTGCAGAGGTATATTTGGGAACTCATTGAGGCTCTGGTGAAAAAGGAAATATCTCAGAGAGAAACTCGAAGAGCCTTCGAGCAAACTGGCATGCAGAGTTAATTCAATCGGTCACAGACTTACACTGTTCTCTTCTAGTGCAGTTTCCTAACAAGTTCTCGGAAATCTGCAATGTTATGCCTCTAGCGCAATGAGCTTATGGTGACAAAGGAAATATCATCAGATGAAAACTAGAAAAGCTTTCCTAGAAAATCTACTTGGTGATGTGTTGAATTCATCTACGAGTTACATTATGTTTCTGGAGCTGTCCATTAACACTGTCTTTGAGGAACCTGAGAAGGGCTTCCTTGGCTAGCATTGAGGCCTACGCTGATGGATGGGAATTTCTCTTGTCCGTGTCAAACGGAAACAGGCTTTCTGAGAAACTTTTCTGACTTTGAGTTCATCCCACAGACTTATAACTAGCTCAGGAAGCAGTTTGCTAACACTCTTTTCGGGAGGACTTGAAAGTGCTATTTGTGAGCCCTTGGGGCCCATGTGAAAAAGGATATATCTCTCATAATAATAGAGAGAAGCTTTTGAGAGATTGCTTTCTGATGTGTGACTTCATCACACAGAGTTCCACCCTTCTCTTCTTGGACAGTTTACTAACACTGTTGTCGTGGATTCTGGAGTTATTTGGGAGCTCAATGAGGCTATGGGGAAAAAAGGAAATATCCTCACATAACAAGGAAAGAGAAGCTTTGCTTTCTGAGACACTGTGTTGCGATATGTAAGGAACTGACAGAGTTACACGTATCTCTTCAGTGATCAGTTTGTTAACACATTTTCTGGACATATTGCCATTAGATACTTCATAGCGCAATGACTCTACTATCGGGACAAAAGGATATCAAGAGATGAATACTAGAACAAACTTTCTACAAACTTCCTGGGGATGTGGATTCATCTTCCAGACTTACACTTATGTATCGTGGAGCAGTCCATAACACGTCGTTGAGAACCCTAGAAGGCTTCATGTATCGCCATTTGAGGCCTACGCTGATAAGGAAATTTCAGCCGTTCAAAGCTGAAGAACCTTTTGCGAAACTTTTCTTCTGATCTGTGATTCATCTCACAGACTTATAACTTAGATTTCAAGAAGCATTTTCTAACCCTCTTTTCGGGATTCTGGAAAGTGAATATTTGGGAGCCCCTAGGCCCATGGTGAAAAAGAAATATCCTCACGTGATAACTAAGAGAACTTTCTGAGAGATTGCTTTCTGATTGTGACTTCATCACACCGACTCCACCCTTCCTTCTTGAACAGTTTGCTAACACTGTGTCGTGGATTCTGCAGAGGTATATTTGGAGCTCATTGAGGGCTATGGGTGAAAAAGGAATATATCCCCATCAATAATTACTAAAAAAGCTTTCTGAGAAACTGTCGTGCCATGTGTGAATGCACCTCACAGATTACACGTTTCTTCCTCGTGCATTTTGCTAACTACGTTTTGCTGGAAATCTGCAATGGGAAAACTCTTAGCAAAAGAAGCTTTTCGGTGACAAGAAACATCCTCAGTGAAATAGAAGGAAGTTTTCTTAGAAACTTTTCTTTCTGAGGTGTGAATTCATCTCACGAGTTACACTTATTTTTCGGGGGCAGCCGTTTACACTGTCTTTTGAGGAACCTGAGAAGGGCTTCCTTGATCGCATTGAGGCCTATGCTGATAAAGGAATTTCATCCGTTCAAAACGTAAAGAAACTTTCTGAGAATCTTCTTTCTGATATGTGAGTTCTCTCACAGACTTATAACTTAGGACTTCATGGAGCAGTTGCTAACACTCTTTTCATCGATTCTGGTAAGTGAATTGGGAGCCCATAGGGGCCCATGGTAAAAAGGATAATATCTCAATAATCCAGAGATAAGCTTCTGAGGAGTTACTCTCTGATGTGTGACTTCATCCACAGAGTTCCACCCTTCCCTTCTTGGAACAGTTGCTAACACTGTTGTCGTGGATTTGCAGATGTAAATTGGAGCTATGGGGGCTATTGAAAAAGGAATATCCTCACATTACTACTAAAAGACTTTCTGAGAAACTGTGATTCCAAGTGTGAATGCAACTCACGTTACACGTTTTCTCTTCAGTGATCAGTTTGTTAACACAGTTTTTCTGGAATCTGTAATCAGTAGTCGTAGCACAATGAAACTTACGGTGACAAAGGAATATCCATAGATTAAACTAGAAGAAGCTTTCTTAGAACTTCTTGGTGTATATGTGAATTCATCTTCCAGAGTTACACTTATGTTTCGTGGAGCAGTCCATTAACACTGTCTTTGAGGGCTGAGAAGGGCTTCCTTGGACTCGCATTGAGGCCTACGCTGATAAAGAAATTTCATACGTTGAAACGTGAAAGAAGCTTTCTGAGACTCCTTTCTGATCTGTGAGTTCATCTCACAGATTTAACTTAGACTTCATAAGCAGGTTTGCTAACACTCTTTTCGTGGAATCTGGAAAGCGATATGTGGAGTCCATAGGGGCCCATGGTGAAAAAGGAAAGATCCTCACCTAATAACTAGAGAGAAGTCTTCTGAGAGATTGCTCTCTGATGTGTGACTTCATACAGAATGTTCCACGCTTCCCTTCTTATACAGTTTGCTAACACGTTTCGTGTTTTCTGCAGAGGTATATTGGGGAGCTCATTGAGGGCTATGGTGAAAAAGGAATTGTCCTCGATCAAAACTGGAAGAATTCTTCTGAGAAACTGCATTGCCATGAGTGAATTCCACTCCAGAGATTACCGTTTCTCTTCCGTGATCATTTGCTCACATCAGTTTTCTGGAAATCTGCATGGGATATCTCTCTAAGCAATGACTCTCATGTGACAAAGGAAATATCCTAATGAAACTAAAGAAGCTTTCTTGGAAATCTTTTTGTTGATGTGTGAATTCATTCACAATTACACTTATGTTTTCTGGAGCAGTCAATTAAAAACTGTCTTTGAGGAACCTGAAAGGCTCTTGGATCGCATTGAGCCTACGCTGATAAAGGAAATTTCTCCATTCCAAACGTGAAGAAGTCTTTCTGAGAATCTTCTCCTGATGTGTGAGTTTCTCACGGCTTTTACTTAGACTCAGAAGATGTTTGCTGAACACTCTTTCGTGGAATCTGGAAATTATTATGGAACACCCCATGGGGCAAATGGTGAGAAAGGATATACTTATCTCACTTAATAACAAGAAGAAGCTTTCTGAGAGATTGCTTTCTGATGTGTGACTTCATCCACAGAAGTTCCACCCTTCCCTTCTAGACAGTTTGCTAACACTGTTGTCGTGGATTCTGCAAGGAATATTTGGGCTCTCATTGAGGGCTAGGTGTGAAAACGGAAATATCCTCGATCAAACTGGAAGAAGCTCTTCGAGAACTGCATTGCCATGTGTGAATGCAACTCATAGAGTTTACACGTTTCTCTTCAGTGATCAGTTGCTAACTAACTTTTCTGGAATCTGCAATGGTATCCTCTTAGGCAATGAAGCTTATGGTAGTACAAAGGTATAGTAGCCTACAGATGATAACAAAAGAAGCTTCTTACAAACTTCGTTGGTTATGTTGTGAGTGTGTCGCCTCACAGAGTTACACTTATGTTTCGGGATCAGTCCAATAACACTTTCCTTGAGGAAATGAAGGCTTCTTTGGATAGCATGATGTCTACGCTGATAATGGAAATTTCATCCGTTCAAAACGTTAAAGAAGCTTTCTGACAAACTTCTTTCTTGGTATGTGAGTTCATCTCACACACCTATAACTTAGATTTCAGGTAAGCAGTTTGGCGAACCCTCTTTTCGTGATTGTGGAAAGTGATACTTTGGAGCCCGAGGTCCCATTTGGAAAAGGAATATCTCCACATATACTAGAGAGAAGCTCTGAGAGTTGCTTTCTGATTGTGTGATTCATCACACAGAGTTCCACCCTTCCTTCTTTAACCGTTTGCTAACACTGTTGTGGCATTCGCAAAGAATATTTGTGAGCTCATTGGAGGACTATGGTGAAAAAGGAATATACTCACATAATAACAAAGAGAAGCTTTCTGAGAAACTGCATTGCCATGTGTGAATGCAATCACAGAGTTACCCGTTTCTCTTCAGTGATCAGTTTTAACACAGTTTTCTGAAAATCTACAATTAGATACTTCATAGCGAATGAACTTACTATGACAAAGGATAATATCTCCACAGCTGAAAACTAGAAATAAGCTTTCCTAGAACTTCTTGGTGATGTGTCTATCATCTCACAGAGTTACACTTATGTTTTCGTGGAGCAGTCCCTTACACTGTCTTTGAGGAACCTGAGAAGGGCTTCTGGATCGCATTGAGGGCCTATCTGATAAAGGAAATTTCATCCGTTCAAAACTGAAAGAATCTTTTGAGAAACTGCTTTCTGTTCTGTGAGTTCATCTCACGGCTTATCCAGCTTCAAAAGCAGTTTGTAACCCACTTTTCGTGGAATCTGGAAAGTGATATTTAGGAGCCCATAGGGGCCCATGCTGAAAAGAAATATCTCATAAAAACAAGAGAAGCTTTCTGATAGATTGCTTTCTGATGTGTGACTTCAACACACACAGTTCCACTTTCCCTTCTTTTAACAGTTGCTAAAAGTGTTTTCGTGGATTCTGCAGAGTATATTTGGGAGCTCATTGAGGGCTACTGTGAAAAGGAAATATACTTACAAGTAGCAAACAAGAAGCTTCTGGAAACTGCGTTGCCTTGTGTGAGTGCAATCACAGAGTTACGTTTCCTTCAGTGATCAGTTGCTTAACAGTTTTCTGGAAATCTGCAATTAAAACTTCATGGCGCATGAAACTTACGGTTACAAAGGAATATCCTCAGATGCAAACTAGAAAGATCTTTCTTTAGATACTTCTTGGTGATGTGATTATTCTCTCACAGAGTTACACTTCATGTTTCGTGGAGCAGTCATTACCACTGTCTTTGAGAACCCTAGAAGGGCTTTCCTTGGATCGCTTAGATGCTACGCGATTACAGGATATTTCATCCGTTCAAACGTGAAAAAACGCTTTCTGATAAGCCTTTCTGATCTGTGAGTTCATCTCAGGAACTCATACTTAGATTCAGGAAGAGTTTGCAACACTCTTTTCGTGGACTCTGGAAGTGATATTTGGGCCCATAGGGGCCCATGGTGAAAAAGGAAATATCCTCACATAATTAACTAGCAGGAATCTATCGAAGATTGCTTCTGATGTTGACTTCATTACACAGAGTTCCACCCTATCCCTTCTGGAACAGTTTGCTAACACTGTTGTCGTGGATTCTGCAAAAGTTATTTTGGAGCTACCTTGAGGTCTATGGCTGAAAGGAACTATCCTCCGATCAATATGAAAGAAGCATTCCTGGAGAACTGCATTGCCGGAGTGATGCAACTCATAGCGTACACGTTTCTCTTCTTGATCAGTTTTGCTAACTAAACTTTTCTGAATCTGCCAATGGATAGCTCTTAGCACCAATGACAGCTTATGGTACAAGAATATCTCAGATGAAAACTAGAAGAAAGCTTTCTTGAAACTTCTGTGATGTTGTGTAATTCATCTCACAAAGTTACACTTATGTTTTCTGGAACAGTCATTACACTCTCTTTGAGGACCTGCAAATCGCTTCTTTGGAATCGCATTGAGAGTCTAACCCTATAAGGAAATTGTCACTAGTTCAAAACGTGAAAGAAGCTTTCTGAGAGAAACGCTTTTCTGGATCTTGGCTTCATCTCACAGACTTGCTATACTTAGACTCAGGGAATACGCAGTTTTGCTAACACTCTTTCGTGAATCTGCAAAAGTGATATTTGGGAGCCGAAAGAGGCCCATGGTGAAAAAGGAATACTCACATAATCACAAGAGACAGCTTTGTGAGAGATTGCTTCTGATGGAGACTTCATCACACAGAGTTTCAATCCTTCCCTTCTTGGAAAGTTTGGCTAACCCACTGTGTCGTGGATTCTGCCAGTTATTTGGGAGCATCACTGAGGGCTTATGGTTGCAAAAAGGACAATATCCTCATATCTAACTTCCTGAGACCTCTTCTGAGAGATTGCTTTCTGTGTGAGACTTCATCATAGGAGTTTCACCCTTCTTTTGGAACAGTTTTCTGACCTTTGTCGTTGATTTTGCAAAGGAATATTTGGGAGCTCATTGAGGGCTTTGGTGAAAAACAGGATACACCTCACATAATATTAAAGAGAAGCTCTTTTTGAGATAGAACCCTGCGTTTGCCATGTGTGAATGCAACTCACAGAGTTACATTTCTCTTCATTGATCCAGTTTTGGTAACAAACTTTGGAAACTCTGCTCGGGATATTTCTTAGCGCATGAAACTTACGGTGTCAAGGAAATATCCTCAGATGAAAACTAGACAGAAGCTTTCATAATAAGGTCTTGGTGGTGTGTGAATTCATCTTCAGTTACACTTATGTTTCATGAGCAGCCCATTATCACTGTCTTGAGGACCTGAGAAGGCTCTTTGGATCGCCATTGAGGCCTACCTGAAGAAGGGAAATTTCATCCGTTCAGAAATAGAAATTAGTTTTCTGAGAAACTTCTTCAGATCTGTGAGTTCAATGTCACAGATAATAACTTAGACTTCAGGAAGCATTTGCTAACACTCTTTTCGTGGATTCTGAAAGTGATATTTGGAGCCCATTGGGGGCCCATGGTGAAAACGGATATCCTCACATAAATCACTAGAGAGAAGCTTTCTGAGAGATTGGGGCTTTCTTATTGTTGACTTCATCACACAGAGATCCACC
>NW_022142233.1:0-137110 GCF_007565055.1 Rhinopithecus roxellana | reverse complement strand
CAATGTACTTTAAATATTAAATAAAGTCAGAAAGTTAAAAAAGTAGATAGATATAAAATTTGTTAATTATTGTGTTATATTTGTCTCCACATATATCATACTATCAGCATATCATTATTTATTCATTTATTTAATATCATGGCTTGAACCATTTTATACTTTCTGCATTGCACATATTGTGAAATTCATTCAAAAATTTCCTACAATGAGGATATTTTCTACAGAAAATAGTGCTGTTATTGCACATTAAAAAACAAAAATGAGCTTTCGTGTATATATTGTTTTGTGCATTTTCTATTGGTCAGCATAGTTTTGAGTCATTCATATTGCTGCCGTAATAGAGATTTTGTTTGTTTCTTTTGTTATAATTTTGGTTTGCTTAGCAATGAATATCACATATTATATTATATACTTGTATCAATATGCAACTGTTAGTTTTGATTATCTCTCAAAAATCGCCTTAGTTGTGCTGACCTCGGACCCATCTTTATTAGGATGTCCTGTTAAAGGATGGAAACAGGCAATTCTCCATGAGCTCCCCACATGTGATGAGAAAATGTGTAGGTGCAAGGCTTCCTTTGCTTTCTGAAAGTTTTTTCAAAAGTCACCTGACAAAGGCAGATTAAAAGGAAAACGGTTTACAAATTTATTACGTGCATAGGAGTACAGAAAAAAATGGGGGCCTTGGAGCAAGACCTACAGGTATGGCAGCAAAACAGGTTATGGGATGGAAAAAAAGAGGATGCCTGTCTAGCAAATATGGTCCTGTAAAGCAGATGAAATCTCTCACAGAGTAACCCTCAGGAGAGAAAATAGGTAAAGTTTCTTTAGGTCTTTAAAGCTATCAGACCTTCAGTTAATCTTTCCTAGCTCGAACAAGGGAGGGCCTTCCAGAACGCCTGGTTGCATCATGCATATTTTCCCAGATGCCACAAGACAGTGCAGGCTGCTACTGTTTCGGCCCTCAGAAACAGCCATCTCAACACAGCTCAATATTGGCTTCCTCCAGATGCCATCTGAAAATTACAGTAACTCTATTTGTAATTAACTCAGTTGATCCAGGGGCTCCCTAGTAGCCAAGGGAACTGAGGAGTGACTTCTCCAGCAACATAATATCTGTCAAAGAAAGTGAGGCTATCCTATTGCAGGTGAGAGATGAAAGAGGATCACATTTTGCTCCATCTTTGAGCAAGAGGTTCAAAGCAAGGCAGTTCAATAGATGTGCTAAGTTTTGGTTGCTGCTTCCACACCTAAGGCAGAGTAGGTAGCTGGGTATGAAGAGTCAAGGATCTTGGTGTCGTAAGAGCTCTGTTTTCAAGGAGTATAGTATGTGACCAGGAATGCTTCTCTAATGACCATACTGTGAGCCAGGTAGAAAAATTTACTGTGCTAAGAAAGCATAAACAAAATATTGTGATAAACTTAAGGAACAAAGCCTCTGGAACCATGAGGGAAGGTTATAAAGATGCTTAGTGAAGGAGTCTTTGGGGACATGAATGGGATGGCTGTTTATTGTGATTTTTACAGATGTTAGCAACCTTTGTTGGAGGGGTGGTATGCATAGGTAGGCTGATTTGCAAGTAACGATGAATGACAAATAAATAATCTTAAGCAAAATTTGTAAATGATAAATATTGCCTCAGAGACAAAAGTGCCAAAAGATATTTGGTTTGTTTCAACTTGGGGTATAAAAAGGTCAATAGGTTTTTTGATGTGTCAGGAAAGGGAGTGGAGTGTCCGTCAGTTTACCAAAATAATCTAGAACTTTAAACAGGATAGTGGGTTTTGTACTATGTGGGGGCAATTCCTCATTTTTTTATTTTTTTAACTCCTTTTTGAGTATCTTTGTGTACTGAATGAGCTGTCAAATGAATCTCCTCTGGAGGAGGATGCTGTCAGTAAAATTACACCTGTGTCTGGAGAAAGTTGGGCATTTTAAGATCCTGGCAGTAGAGACTGTACAAAATCAAAGCTGTGAAGTATCCCATGGGTAAACAGGTAAAAGCATATTTGCTTTTCATCTGAGAGGATTTGGTTCACAGCATTAAGGGCGTTAAGCTTGTGGTAATCAACTGTAAAGGTATTCACTCTTTCTAAGTTAAGAAGAGCCTGCTTGGCTATACATGGGGAGTAATGAAATAATCACCCTTTCTCTGAATAGGCCTTTAATTGATTTTCAATCCTTGATTGACTTTACATTGCACCATGTTAACTATTAACTGTAGTGGAAGAACAATGGAGTTTCACTTTTTCAAGCACATTTGCAAGTGCCAAAGACTTGATTTAATTTAAATTTATTCTCATTTGATCAAAGTGTCTTTAGCCATATCAAGAACATTTTAGGACAATGGGTACCATACATGAGGATTTAGGAAGGCAGATAATAATATCTATTTGTTCTTTTTATGTTCCATAACCCCCTAAGATTAGAGGGATACTTATTTAAAATTAGTGGAATCCCAAGACACAAATGTAAATTGAGCCCCAATTTAATTAGCCATGATGGCTTTTCAGTTGCATTTCGGCAGCTGCTAGTTAAGTTAGAACCTATGTCTTAGAAGCACAAAAGCCACTTGCTTCATTGTACATCATATGGCAACTAATCATTAGATAAATCAATATGCTTATACAGCTAATCTTCAAATAGGTGGAATCAAATCACCAGGGTTAAACCCCCCTAAAAAAATGCTGAATAATCTAGTTCATGTATCTTTCCTTATCTCCTGAAACTCAAGATCTTTTTCTGATAGAGAATAGGTAGCAGCAGAAAAACAAATTTATTTTAGAGATTCTAGTATCCTTCTGCTTTTAAGAAAGTGGAACTCAGAAATCTAAATACTGACTCTTCTTCCTCCCCTCTACACAACCAACGTCTGATGGGACCATATATACACACAGTGAAGTCTTTCACCTGACCTCTCTATAAAATGGACCAGCACAGTTGAGACACAGAAGCAGTGGTCATAGGGTAAGGGTCATTCGCCCTGAGTCTAATGTCAACAAAGGTTATGCTGGAAGCTGAGATGAAAAATTTCATCGAAGATAAATAGGTCAGGCTAAACTATGACCCAGGGGCACTGTAGGAGAGATTCATTCTATCCTTCTGTTCCTAAATAGAAGTTATCAAAATTTATGACTTTGGAGTTTTAATCTATAACAGAGGTTGTAGAATTCAGAAATACAGCACAAAGAGCACAGTTCAAAGTTCAAGCTTGCGCAAGAAAAGCTCCAACTGCAGGCTCGCCAGCAGGCAGCCAAGCCAGTTGGCAAGCCAAAAAGGAGAAGGTACCAGGCGTGGGTAGTCATCACTAGCTACCAGATATTGTGCAATTTGCATCACTAATGTATAGGATATACCCCAACTCAAAAATTTGGTTTAGATGTAGAAGTGATGATGCACACACCACATCAGAGTATGAAAAGTGTATTACTCACAAGAGGCTTTCCGGAGAGAGACGGTTGGCTCACAAGTAGTTCCAGAAGGCTTGAGAAGCAGGGAAGAGACTGGTTTGGAGTTTTCTCTCATGGACAGAAGAAGGGCAGTGGGGATTCCCATATGGGCAGCACTTACACTGTTTGAACCCCCACTAGTGCCAAGAAAGGAACATCCAGGCTTTCTTAGCTTTCCAGACATGGGGTGGAAGGGAAAGAGCAGGATGAAGACTGAAATATGTTCAGTAAAAACTCAAAAATGTATTCAGATACTTATGACAAATGTATCTTGGAGGTAGAGCTGCTGAAGGTCTAAGGAGCACCCTAGTTACCAAAGTTTTTCATTTATTAGCTTTCTAAAGAAATTTATTTATTCTGAAGCGTAACATTACACTAAAGCAAAGGAACCAAATTGGTGCTATTAAAGTAAATGAGTGTACTACTATAATATCTCCAGATATACAAGCCCATACTTTTCTCCAAAATAATCTGCCTTATGCATATACAGATACATACCATATAGGATTATTATTTATTACAATTTAATTCATTATTTATCCCCTTTGAAATCTTAGATTAACACAAATTATCTAATTAATTAACATTTTCCAAGCACTTTTCAGGAATGCTCAGTGACTAATATTACAAAAAAGAAATATAAATTCTCAGTATGCTGCTCTCTAATACTATGTCATGGAGAGTAAATATAATAATTGCCCACTAAGGAATTCCTTCATTTCTGTGATGAATATAAGTGTGCACCATTAATTTGCTATATAATAGGAAATGTCATTTATAGTGTATCTTAGTGAAATAACTATATAATCAATACTATTTATATGCAAAAATTACAATATATATACCAAAAAATATCATACATGATGCAGATTAGAAAGAAAAAACTCTTATGTGAACATTTTCTAGAGAATTCAATATCTCACATAGGTATAAAACTTACTAGCTCATTTGAACCAGCAAAATAATCATTTTAAATTGTAAACATGTGTTCTTGTTTAAAGTATTCAATATTAAATTAAACTATCATTCAGTTCCTCTAAGCATACAATGACATAGTTACTTAATATTAGACTTTATTAGTTCAATAAAATAGTTCAATATCTTAGTTTCAATTAGAAACACAGTTGCATTCATTCACAAAGGTACATTAAGTTTTACTGTGAATTCAAACCCCACTTGCACTTCCAACCACCCAAAACATAAAAGTAAAATCCGCAGACATATAGTGCATATTTAATGCCATAAGTAATTCCTTAGATTCAAATCTGCTGAGAAAGACACAGAAAATAATGAAACCTGAATTGTGTCAGTTAAACGGACTTGTATTTTGGGCTCAGGATGTTTCATGTTTAATAACAGATCAACCTCTACTTTTCTAATCCAATTCTCATTGTAATTCAAAGTTGTTATCACGTTTGTTGGTTTTTTTAGATAGAAAAATATACTGTCCAATATAGTAGCTGATAGTTACCTGTGGTTATTTAAATTTAAAGTTCAATTTATTAAAATATTTAAAATTTAGTGCTCCAGTACACCAGCCACACTTCAAGGACTCACAACTACTGGCAACACTCTACTGAACAGAACAGAAATGAGAAACATTTCATCATTGCGAAAGTGTTAGTGGACACCAGTATTATAGAGATACATATGGAAAAAGAGACCACGTTTAGAGATAAATGAAGAAATTGAATGGCAACGTAATTAATATGTTGTTACATTAGAATTATTTAGTTGCGGAGGAGAAAAAAGGTACTAGTCAAATACATATTTATAAATTAAATAGTGATTAATCATGTCTACCCTAAAACTGTTAAAAAACATGTTACATACTCTGAAGTTTATTAAGAAAATTCAGAAAATATAGACATCTACAGTGAAATAATCTTCAAAGTTCCAGTAATGAAAATAGTAAATATTAACTTGTTGAAGTATTTATTTCCAGAACTTTGCTTTTCCTGGATAGTTAAAAGATAATTGAAATTGTCTCTCATTTAATACAAAATATGTATTCACATATTTTGTTTACATTTAACATATATAAATCTAGGTTACCCTAGATTTTCTGAAATAAAAAAATTACTCTTATCTCTTATGTAGTTATAGTCAAGTGTACATATATAGACTCAAAACATAGTTTATTCTCATTTTAATATAATTCTATCAAAATTAGATTTCTATAAACTCCCAATTAAGCTATTATCATGTCTCTGATTACAAAATAACGTAATATTCGAACACACCAATATTTACATTGAGAACCATCATTAATAACCTGATTTTACAGTGTCCTTAAAGGGATGGTTATTGACAGCAGTGGACTTTTCTTTAGATTTGTTCAGTTTATGAGAGATTAATTCCTGGTCTTAATACGTAATTCTCTATTCCTTTTTCAAAAATGCACTAAAAGTTAAAAGCAGCAATTTTAACATTATGTACCCAAAGCAAGAGGAATTATTACTTTTATATTAAAAGTAATTAATTATATACTATATATATATTATAATATAGAATATACTTTTATATTAAAAGTATATATTACATATATTACTTTTAATATAACATAGTTATATCAATGTTACAATGATATAACTATACCTGTTAGAGACAAATCCTAGATGTGGCTACATGGGATTTTGAATATTTCACTTTGCACAGCATGGGGAGGTCTGACATGAGACATTGAAATTGCAAAGAAGAAAGCACAAAAACTATGTGCTGAAACACATATGTTGTTGATGTCGATACACCAATATACAGGTATGTAGTTCTACAACCCAAATTAATATTTACTGTAAGTTTGTTGTTATATTTTCAACACAACTAGAGACATCTTAGTTTAGTTTTACCCAGAAGCAATCCTGAAACAAACACTATGCACAGGTGTATTTTGGTAGTGATCCAGGAAGTATAGTGAGAGGTAGAAAAAAGTAACAGAGGAAGAGAGAATAGCCAATAAAGGGTAATTTTGTGAGTGGTTAATGAGGTGGGTAACTGAAGCTCAGTCTCCCAGGAATGTCAGAGAAACTGTATACCTCAGCAATGTTCTAAGGAAAGATGAGAAGATTGAAACATCCAGCCTGTTTTTTGTCTCTCACTAGTTGAATATTGACTTTGGCAACATTAAATTCCAAGCATTCTAGGACTAAAACTAGGGGAACTGGCTAGCTCTCTTGGTGCTGTAGGAAGTGCTGAATATGATAAACAGGAGCAGAAAGACACGTGTATTGGAGGTAGAAAGCTCCAGTACTCATGAAATATGTGGCTTCAACTGCACTCAGAGGGGGCTGAAACAGTGCTGATTGTCCACCCATTTTACCATTCAAATGTGCTCATGCTACATTGATTGACCCTCTCTATTTTGGAGGCCCCAGTGTGATCTCCATCCATAACCTTAAAAAATGATGTGAAAATGAAGGTTAGGTCCACAAGCTAAAATCCCTGTATAGGAACTACTTCCAAGGCTATAATTATAATTTATTTCCTTTCTTAATAAACCATAACTCTCAACCTGTGACTAGCCCTTTAGCTGGTTGATTTTTGTCACCATATTTGGAAGCACCCAAGTGTACCCCAGTGAATCCTATTATGCCTCAGACTCTGAATGAGCTGCTTATGATGTCCTTTGTAGTGTTGTTGCTACTGGAGATTTTCAGGATGCTTTTGGAGTAAATTCCAAATGACAAGACTTTTCATTATTACCTAACATTCACAGACTCACATGTAGGCAAAGGTTGGATATACTAGGTCAATGGCCAAGATCTATTTGTTAGAGTGTGTGTCGAAGTTTAAACTAACCTCTCCTACTACTATAAATTTCAAGACACATGCCCTCCTTCAAGAGAGACAGAGTTTATTCAGTTGCTGGGAAAACAATTGGTAAGTGTCCTTTAAACATACGACATGTAATTGGCATGAAATTCACTTATTCATTCTAACTTGATAGACATTTGTGTTTTTTCCTTTTTGTTTGTTGGATATTTATGAATAGGGCTACTATGAACATTCGTTCCCAAATCTTTTAGCTAAATAAGCATTCAGACAAGTGCAGAAAGAATGTCAATAAGATTGTGCTGCCAAATTACTATTGACTCGGTCGCGCCCAAGGAAAAAAGGAAGCCGCACAGTGATTTGAACAGGGAAGTTAATTTTTTTTCATTTTTATTTATTTATTTTATTTATTATTTTTTATTTTTTATTTTATTTTTTTTTCTTTGAGACGGAGTCTCGCTCTGCCGCCCAGGCTGGAGTGCAGTGGCCGGATCTCAGCTCACTGCAAGCTCTGCCTCCCGGGTTCACGCCATTCTCCTGCCTCAGCCTCCCAGGTAGCTGGGACTACAGGCGCCCGCCACCTCGCCTGGCAGTTTTGTATTTTTTTAGTGGAGACGGGGTTTCACCATATTAGCCAGGATGGTCTCGATCTCCTGACCTCGTGATCCGCCCGTCTCCACCTCCCAAAGTGCTGGGATTACAGGCTTGAGCCACCGCGCCCCGCCACAATTTTTAACATAGAAGATTAAAATCATGCGGGAATTGCTGCTTAGGAAGTAGTGCGAACTGTGAAGAATATAGGAACAGCAGATATGAGAAGCAACCACTATTCCAAGGAAAAACTATGTCTTTGGGGATAAGATCCAGGATGTGCCTGTGGTTCTTGGATGGCAAAGAAGTTGCTGTGGTACCATGTTAATGGAGCTGGCTGGAAGTCCGCCTCAAGTATGCCAGGGAAGGCTGTTCATGAGTAGCTTCTCTGGAGGTTCTTTGCTATAAAATTGCCTAAATTTGGATGCCAAGGGGAGCTGGTGGCCACTGGGAATTGATGGCCACAATGTGTTGCAGGAGCCAAGTCCCCTGGATAAGCTGTGAGAAGAGCAGGAACCCGGTGCAGGGGGAAGCCATGTATGCCTCAGGAACTTGCCAAGTGAGTACATCAGAACCAGGAAGCAGAGTGCTTTTTCTTTTTTCAATAGGCTTTAATATCTCACTAGTACCCTCCACTGACACAGTTTCATTGTCAGTTGTAAAAATTTTTGTTTTTAAAAAGCCACTTTCCTTTTTAACAGAGTGGGTAAAAAGGACAAATTTGGAGCTTAGAAGCAACAAATAGAAAACCAGCACACTTATCCGTATAAAGAATGAAATTAGATGCTTTCATCTAATTTTAAACTATTTTACTTTAACATAGAATGGATATAGTTCTTTCTAAAGACCAAAGCTTTTTAATGCATTATAAATGGCATTACTAATTTCATGCATCTGAAGTGAAAGGGAGAAAAAACTTACAAGAAATGAAATGGAATATCTTTTTCACATAGGACAAGTGGCATTTAATTTTAAGAATGTATTAATGAATGCGTAAAGATAACTCCTACTGATTTTTAAAAATGAACATGTGAAAGCCATTTGTTATATAACTTCAAGAACTACATCACATTAATTGTTACATTCTTAGTCTTTGACAGAGTTTTGTATTTGAAAAGATTGATATATTTTGACACCCTTGAAATACTTTAAGGCATTTACTAAATATAATGTGTCAAAGGGTACTTGTCACAATTATTCTCAAATTACACAAGGAATGCTGAACCTCCTCCAATCAGATTAGACTCCCAAAGGCTACTAAAATAACTGTTGGAAAATTCAAAATATTTCTCTAAGCAGAATCACTAACACATCATCTCTACAAGGGGAGAAGAAACTGACAAACATTTATATAGGTAGGGTGCTTTTTAATTTTTGTCTTTTTGGTTTATATAAAAGATAAAAGTTCATAAATAGGAGTATTGAAGTTTATGATAATTTTTAAAGCTGGTCTAGGTTTTTAAATCATTTGATGTTCTAAAATTAGAAATATATCAAACGCAATATTATATTTATTAAACATATGCCAAATTTAGTGTACCCTCAGAAGTTTTATCACAGACACATCAATTTTTCATTAAAATCTACATCTTTTTGAAATTAACTGTAGCATTCATCATAATTTATTGCATGCCACAAAAGAGTACATAATTGTTTTTCAAAAAAAGAAAATCTAACATTTAACATAATAAGCATATTGCCTTATATCTTTGTAGATCACTCACCCTGAATTACAGACTCACCCATATTGGGGGAGAACTTACATGTAATCTAAAACAACTTTCTTGGTAGCTCTGAAAGATGAATGAGTCCAACTTCTGACTTCAACAATTACCTTAGCCTAAAATTGCTCTAAATAATACACAATATATATCATGTTTTCTATATGTTAAAATAATACTGTCATATTATTACAGTGACCATAAAACTAAGTGTCTTTGTGGGATATATTATATAGTGAACAGGGAAACTGTTGTGAATTTAATTTTGTTACTGTGTAAAATGAAACATCTCTGGATATACTGGACATACAATCTTCCTAACTCTCAACTCCCTTGATAGGAATCCTCTGTTTGTGTTCATGTTGGCTTATACTTTAATTGTTGTTTTTGAAATATTGTGTGTTGCATTTTAGATTTAAGGCAATTTGGGGGTAAAAATAAAATTTTTAGACTGCTTTTATGACTATGGAATACAAAAAGTGTCCGTTTTACAAGTTTAAAATTTTCTACTCCCCTACTATAAAAAAGGAAAATTATTACATTATTTTATGATGTAGACATCATATTTTTTAAAAAAAATCAATTTGTAAATGAATCAGATGCTAACTTGTTCAAAATCCCAGCAGGAAAGTGATGACAAACACCAATTGGTAACTGAATAGCATTTATGGAAAAGATGGTTACTAAAGTGTGGGTAGGGGTAAGGAAAACATCAAAGGATGCTGAAGCATCCGGCATCTCGCAATACTGGGAAACTTTTAACCCTCCTTAGCACTGAAAAATTACAGGGAAGGAGCATCCAGAATAAATATCCCTAAGTATCTTTTTACTTTATTCTTATCAGCTGTTGATGCTAGCCATTGACCAACATCAGCTAGAAGCAGAGAGCAAGGGAACTCAAATGGAACATTGGGACAACATCAGTTGCAGGACACACAGAAAGATAAAGAAAGGTGATTAGATTTGGGGGACAAAACAGAATATTCCAAACACATGCTATGACGGGGCAACTTGCTCCAAAAAAAGAAAAAAAAAAAAGCGCTAGATTTACTTTTGATGATGTATATTTATGGCCTGGAATTATTTCTCAACCTAAAATATTAAGATTATGTATATATTTTAAAATATTTTTAGTTTAGAATGTAAGATTAACTCTTATGGATACGAACTTAGCTTGTTTTTGTAGCTTGTTCTGTAGCTTTGTTTTTAACAACCCATCACGGGTTAAGTAGTCGCAATAGTAAAGTTTCATCTGGAAAAGTTTGCACATGAAAGTAGGGTAATTGATAAAAGAAAGTTGAGTAAATGGACTATTTCCAAAGTTGTGCATAAGGAAAGGGAAAACTGACAAACAGCAACAAAGTACTTAGCCTTTGCAATACCAGGGAGCGGAGGGAAATAAAGGGAGTGGTCACATAACCTGAAGAGGCTATCTCACAAGCAATACCACCTCCCGTAGAGAGACATCGGTAACTCATAGCAAAAGGTAGGGAAAAGTCCTAGTATTAATGTCCTGGCTTCACTCTCTTCCCATGTCTGGTCTCCTCTTGGTTCTTGTGGTGAACTGAATTTAGTAAGAGTAAGAAAGCAGAAAGCTTAATGACACCTTGCATAAAGATCAGTGCCTCAGGTCACAGACTGGATGAAAAAGGATAAAGAGATCAAAGAAAATATCCAGCACACTAAGAAATAGGTATTGCAATTCCTAGTTTCTATTTTAGAATTCTTATTATTAGAGAGATATTGAAATCTGATATATTTTTTTAAATGTCATAATTTCCCAGAGGAAAAAAAATCTTCTGGGGAGACTAATAATACTCTCACATTAGACGATGACAAAACTCTATGCTCTCAAAAATAGAAGTGAGAGAAATCTGATAGGGAGTAATGCAGAAACACTGGAAGTTGGAGACAAAGAATAAATCTAAAATTAAAGAAGCTATCCAAATTCATTTTGATAAATACCCATTATTATGACAGGTAATTTCAACTCATGTCTCTTGTAAAAATTTGATGGACACTCAAAGTTATCTGAGTTAGTTTCAAGTATGTTTGAGAATAAAATTCCAGACCTTGGCAAAGTTAAATGACCTCGAACTTCTGGCCTAAGAAAATTTCTTTTTAAATCTATGTGGAATTTTTTACTATAAATATTGAATTCTTCATTTTTTTCTGAATAAATGTTTTAAAAAGGTTTACTCAATTAATACTTTCCTTTGAAGCACTTTTGTTAATCAATTAGGGACTTAATATTCATCTTATTTTAAGAGGAATACTAGTAGACTCTTCAGGCTTAATTACTACTGAAATGTAAAGAGAACAAAGCAGGAAATCACGTTATATTTAACATGAATTGAAGATAAAATTCACAAAACAATACTTTTACTACATTGTGTTTATACCAAAATACTAGTCTCATACAGATATTACCAGTACTTAGAAACTACGATTACAAGTTTGAAATTAGAAAGAGGCAGTGGATACTTCATATTATATTGCATTATACATTACATGATACAATACATTACAATGTATTCTCGCTATTTTTCTATTGAATTAACATCTGGATTTATATATTTATTACCTATTTTGTGCAGAATTCATGACATATATATTTGTATATCCCATTCAAAAACAAAACCACCACTTGACATGATTCTGGGAATAGTTAATTATTTCATTAGCATATTCTAAAATTCAAAATCATTTGACAGCTGATAAAAAAATCAACAAAAGGTCAGGCGCGGTGGCTCAAGCCTGTAATCCCAGCACGTTGGGCGGCCGAGACGGGCGGATCACGAGGTCAGGAGATCGAGACCATCCTGGCTAACACGGTGAAACCCCGTCTCTACTAAAAAAATACAAAAAACTAGCCGGGCGAGCCGGCCTGTAGTCCCAGCTACCTGGGAGGCTTAGGCAGGAGAATGGCGTGAACCCGGGAGGCAGAGCTTGCAGTGAGCTGAGATCCGGCCACAGCACTCCAGCCCGGGTGACAGTGCGAGCGAGACTCCGTCTCAAAAAAAAAAAAAAAAAAAAAAAAAAAAAAAAAAAAAAAAAATCAACAAAAATGTAAGAGAACAATATATTTTTTAAAAGTTTTCAAAAGTGTACATACATATTTTAACTGTGTCTGTATAAAGAAAAAAATCGATTGCAAAAAATCCTAAGACATATTTTCTGATAGGGAGTAATGCGAAAACATTGGAAGTTGGAGACAAAGGATAAATCCAAAATTAAAGAAGCTATCCAAAATCCAGTTATCTGCATTAAATTAAAAATAATACTTCCAGTTTAGTATGGGGAACTTTTCATCATTGAAGCATTTGGATATAAAATGTTCATATTGCACTACTGTTGGAAATAAAGATTTCTATTTTAATATGTCAATAATTTTCTCACATAAAAATGCAGGTGGTTTTAAGCCATTTACCCGGCTTTAGCTCCATTCATGTGATTTGCAAAGAAACTAGTACCTAGTAATGAGACAACAACATCATAATGAAAATATCAACAAAATAATGTCATATGTTTATATTTTAGTAGAAAAATACAAATTGTTATATGTTTAAAAAAACTTTCACTTAGGCCTCTAATATCCTATTAAATGCAGTGTGAAAACTCATTAAATTGAATGTTCTTGTTCAGTCAAGTAAGTTATTTTATGAAAAAGAAAGCCTTGTGTCAAAAACATATAAAACACTATATTGTGGGAAAATAATTAATAATAAATAGTTTAATATAATGTTCAAAAATAGTTACATTGAAATTGTACATCTTTTAATACTTATCACATTAAATCTCTGAATTAGCATTTCCTTGATAAATCTTCTCAAGATTTAGCTCCTTAAATGTAGCCTGTTCACTTCCCAGATATAAAAATGACCAAACACATAAATAAATACACACACAAACACATTCAGGAAAATAAACATTATACTACACACACATACACACACACACACACACATTAAGTACACATGTATTTATTTATTACTTAATAAAAATAAGTACATAAATAAATAAGAACAACAACATAAATAAAATCAAGCAACATTAATGCCATTTAGTTTCACACACTACTTTCCAAACCAACCATAGACTCTATGGTAATTTTATTCCACATTTCATTTTTGAATAATGTTTAAATTACATGAATTTTTATGAATCTCTAAGAAGAAAGACTATTTTAAATAAATCTCAATCCTTGGAAATTAGCATAAGTGATTTAATTCATTTCTGTGTCTTTAAACTTGGAACAAATACTAGCAATTATACTAATATTTCTGCAGTGAAACACAGATTGTCACACTAAGTGACATAAATTAAGATTCTAAAGCGTCTCATGTTAATTCAGGTCAGCTCTTGCCACCAAATGAATTCAGATTAGGTCTCATTTTGCTGCCAAGTGAGTTGTGAAAGATTCTTGGGTTTAAGTTTATTTGTTTCAGGTTTGCTTGGAATTGTAGATAAAGGATTTGGTGTTCAGATTCGTTTGGATTTTGGAATTGAGATAAAGAATTATAAAATCATCAATAATTTATCTAAAAGCTATTAAATGTATCCTCACTAAATGGATGAGGAGACTATCCCAGGGAGGTTAAGTAAGTTTCCCAAATTAACACAGCAAAACAATTAAGTCAGGGACTTAAAACAAGGCAGTAATATTCAGAGGCCAAGCTTTCAATCAGTTGGCTATGCTTTCTTCATAAGATTATTGTGAGGACTGGGTACAGCAGCTCATGCCTGTAATCCCAGCACTTTGGGAGGCCAAGACGTGCAGATCACTTGAGGTCAGGAGTTCGAGACCAGGCTGGCCAACATGGTGAAAGCCCTGTCTCTATTAAAAATTTAAACAATTAGCTGGGCGTGGTTGTGCAGGCCTGCAATCTCGGCTCCTGGGGAGGCTGAGGCAGTAGAATCACTTGAACCTGGGAGAGAGAGGTTGCAGTGAACTGAGATTGAGTCACTGCACTGCACTCCAGCCTGGGCGACAACGTGAGACTCGTCTCCAACAACAACAACAACAACAACAACAAAATTATTGTGAGGATTTTGTTGAATAAACCATTCAAATTTCTTATAGTTACTGCTATATAGAAAGTTGACTTTCTTCTTTCTTTTCTCCTTCCTGTGCTCCTTCTCTCTTCTCTCACAGCTGTCCCAATCATCACCTCTGTATTCAGTAAATTAATTCTACTGAAACATGACTGAGATCCTATCACTTTGTGTGGCCAAACTTAAACACTTTTACAGTCTCATTCTGCAAATTAGGTTTAATATGTTTTCTGTGACTTTGGAATCACTAAGCTCTATTTATTGACGTTTCAGTCGTTGGATCACTGTCCTAGTGTTCCATCAACTTCTAGGTATACACATAATCAATAGTTTCAGTTTAGAAAACAATGCTGGACAAGTGAATAAAATAATCTAAGTGATGAAAAATTTAGGCTTTTTAGATAAGGAGGATAAAAACAGGAAACAGAGAAATTCTGAGGATAGTGTTCCTATTTCCCCAAAATTGTTTGGGTCTCCTCTGATCTCCTGACTGAAATGTCTAAAAAATCTCAGAGAATTGAGAGAAGCATGTGAATATTTTGATTCTATGGAGCACTAGTTTTAGTTATCACTAGAATCAAAACGTGAAGTTTAGAAAAGTTAAAGATGTTAAATCACCCATATTTTATCTAAAAGCTATTAAATTCTATCATGTCCTTAGTTTTTATTTTCAATAATACATTTTAATTGTAGTTGCAAATACATGCATAGGTTCGTTTTAAAGTGAAATTCTTGATTTAAATTTTTTCTCTAGACTATGCTTCTTGTTGATTTGAATTTTTGAGAAAACATATTTCAACTCTAAGCTGTAAAATGATTTAGTTACCAAATGACTAACTTATGTCTGTTTTCCTATTATGTAATATTTCATTTATTTCAGTCAGAGACTTACATGCTACGCAGATCCAGAGTGAGCTTCACTATCTCACCAATTTTAGATTATACACAATATGAAAATCCTGATCAATAATTTCTACACTGAAAGTACTATATTATCACTCCTTCATGTCAGCTGAACACTTGTTGTCATTGTGAGTGCTGCACTAAACCATTTCTGATGTTAGCGTTGTTGTAAATCATTTAGCTAGAAATAAAAATCAGAAAAAAAATAACGAATAATAAATGAGAAAGATTTAATAAAGAGATAACTTGATTTGGACATGATCTTTTATTTAAAAAAATCTCAGAAGGTACATGTTGTACGTTTCCATTTATTTGATATTCTTGCAAAACAAAACTATGGTTTCCAAGAAAAGATCAATTGTTGCCAGTATTTGGATTTAGGGAAAGGGCCTGACTAACAAGGAGCCACAGGGAATTTTGGAGAACAAGTCTACATTTTGATTGTGCTGTTAATTATGTGACTGTATGCATTTGTCAAAATTTGCTGGATTATATGCCAAAAAGAGTGAATTGCATGTGAATTAAACCTTAATTAAAAAATATAAAAGTGCTATAGTTTGCTTTAAAAATACAGTTCATCTGTAGCAGTTTTAAGAGTTTTGAAATTATAATTTTTCAACTTTTAAAAATAAAATTCATAACATAGTTCAAATTGGAAAGAATAGAACATTATCCCCCCATCCCGATATCCAACTATTATCATTTTGGTATGTGTGTTAGCTATCTATCTACACACATTGCATTTTATTATTATGGTATTTATTTTATTCTAATTAGAGCTTCCATTAATTTTTTCATCATCATCATTGGATAGTCAGCCTTTATCAAGTCTCCCACAGTTTGTATTATTTCTTAAACTGGAAGTTTGGTCTAAATGCTGGATTATATCTAGATTAAACATTTTGTCAAGAATCTTTTGGAGGTGATGCGCTGTGGTTCATGTCACATCACCTCAGCAGGTTATATAATGTTCCCTTAGCCAATGTTTAAATATACAAAATTCTGAATGCTTTGTTAGATTGGTTTCTCCCAGATCCCTTCATTACGAAGATATGATTTTCTCTTGAGATTGGTAAATAATGTCTGCTAATACTTTGTCATCTTTCAAATGTCTTCTTAGCTGACAACATTTTATTCAGTGGTTTTAGCATATTATTGGTGATTATCATTTGAATAAATTACTTTTTTGTACTTGCAAATTTATTTTCTATATTTTATTATTTTTTACATTTTATTAGCTGATAATACTTTATTTCCTCAACTGTAATTTAATTTGAATTCTTTAAAAAATAGAAAGTCCTCCTGTTTAATTATTTCATTTACAACTGTCAATTTTCAAAGTGAGGAATTGGGTTCATTTCAATTTAAATCTCTCTCTCTCTCTCTCTCTCCCACACACACACACACACATATATCTCTATGGACACACAGATTCAATTTAAGTAACACTTTAGAGTTAATAGTAGGCATTTATTGTATTGCTAGAAGAGTTGTCACAAATTGTCAAAATCGCCACAAATGTGGTCAGTGGAAATCTTGTCAAGTTATCTTCTGTATTCTTTTTTTCTCACATGTTTCCAATAATCTCTGCCATGTGGCAGGCTACTTTATATTTTCCCTTTTCCAGTAGTAAAACCAGCCATTTACCAAGGTTCTCAGTTTCTTTTAGTAGAAATAGCATTTAGAAGTAAGCATATGAGTTTTTGGAGTGTGACCCAACTGGAGTCTCATTGTATCAAGTTGCAGAGTTACACTGCATCTTTCAGTCACCAGGGCAAAAAAATACATTTTAAAAATAATGCATCCATTTATACTTCAAATTTAAATGTAATCTTCAGAAGTTATTGTAATTTATTTGATTTTATATTTGCATCTTTTTTCCCTTTTACCTTAAAAGTGTGATTTCTTAATAACACTAGCATTATTTGTTTTAACCTTTAATCATACCAATTATTTTTCTTCAGGCAGTTATAGTACTAATTGTGGGCAGTTATAGTACTAATTTAAGTAGAGTTAAATTTATTCATTGTAAATTGTTAAGTCTGTTAAACAATTTACATTTTAAGACTGTTCATTCTTTCTATTTAAGTTTATTTTGAATGTGTAAACATTTACATATGCAGAACCAAGACTGCATAAAATTGCTGTACTCAGAAAAGTACAACTTTTCCTACTCTCTCAACAATGTTCTCTCCTTATGTGAAACCAACTTTTATAGTTTGTGGATACTTTTTTCAACATTCTTTTGGTAATAATAGACAAATCTGTATTTTTGAGTGTACATATTATATAATCATATACACTCTTACATTTTGCTTTTTTCACTTGACAATGTATTCTAGAGATCATTCCCTATAATTCTAGAGACATCTGCTTCATTTTTAATGACCACTTGCTCCTGGGTTGAGTGCATGAACTGTAATTTATTTAATACATTTTATCTCGAGGCATTTTTAATTTTTTTGCTTATATCAACAATGACACAAGGAGTGTAAAGTTTTATATTTGTGCAGAAAGTGTGTTGAAGGTACAGTTCCAGTGATGTGAATACTTTGTGAAAGGCTAAAAGCATCAATCGTTTGTTTGGCAAATCCTCTGTAGGATTGTATGTTTTTCTACTTCCATGAGCAATAGATAAGACTGTTTGTTATTTTCAGATTTAGTAACAGAGTGTGGTGTCAGATTTTTATACTATTTTCAGTATTATAGATAAGAAATAGGGAGCCAGTGAATTTTGAATTTGTAATTCTGGGAGGAAGACTTCCCATGTGATTTTAAGTGGTTTATATAGGAGGACTCACTTCCATTCGGTCTGCATTATGCGGAACCATCTCTTCCAGTATTTCCTCCATTTTTATTTTGAATTTTACATTATATATTTATATACATTATAAACATTATAATGTATATACACATAGTATAACATATGCAATATATAATAAAGAATATATTATAATATATAAATATTTTATAATGCATTATAATATGTACATAATAAACATTCTATTTCAGAAAGATTAGCCCTTTGTAATAAAAGTAGCAATGGTTTCATTAAGTTTTTACTTTTTTATTTGCTTGATATTTTCTACCATACACAACTATTACTGCTGTTTTTACATTGGTAACTTCCAGTTTTTCATTATAAAATCTATAAATACACACTTCTGGTCTCTTAGTATGAGAAGTCCAAAATAATCAGGTAGCAGATATAACTTCAGGAAGACCCTTATGTTTTTCCTCTGTTACAAGTACCCTCATGACCACCATGCTACCAGAAATAGTTTATTCAATCTTTCCAGACCAAAAAATTGTGAGAATGGCATGATGTCTCTGCTACTTCTATCCTCTTCTTCCTGAACCTATCTTTTCTAGCTGAGATATAGTGCTCCAGAAGGCTGTGAGTTCACACACTGAAACTAGGAAATCATTCTAATAAGGCCAGAAATCAATCCCTGCCTGCTGTGCTAGTTATGCCTTTAAGTAGCCATCTCAATGTTTCATTAGGTCAGCATCTTCCTAATGATGTGATGTATGTTAAAACTGGTGGTTCCTGCAGTCATGTGCCCATCGATATGATCCTTCACTAGGCAGTGGGTTCTTTGGGCCAAGATAATATAATGGGAGATACTGCATTTGATAAATTAGGTACTCTGTGAGTCTTCAGATAGTAGTTCTGGCTAAGATGGTGTGGCCAGAGAAGGTCAGGCCATATAAGGATATGTATTAATCACAGTGAAGGCAAGCTGGTGCTTCCTTCAAGGAGAAAGATGAATGATGCAATCAACTTGCCCTTAAGTAACTGATTGGCATTCATGTAGAAAAAGTTATATTCACAACTGTTTCCTGTTGTTGATGGGTCAAACATTCAGCAGGTTACATAGCTGGAGAAGCTTTGGGGAAAACAATGGCATGGTTACGGGTACCTCCATTTCCATTACCATGGTTACTCTGGTAATTGGACTACTGTGCATGTTCTATAGGCGATGATCTCTGGTGGCCATAAACGGTCAGTAAAATCTTCTCATATTATGTGCCTATTTCCCAGAGCTCCTTGCATCTTATATTCACTTTTGTTCTTTTTTGCCCATGATTATCCAACTAAGACATGGAGTTATGTACATCTTTGCCTCAGATAATTTTTTCATCCATAGCAAGTGGCTGATAGGGTGTACGTCTAAAATCTATCACCAATAGGGAAAAATACTGTTTCACATAAGCAATTTTTCCAGATGGCATTGATAGAGTACCACCATATTTCTAATAATTTGTATGCTGATGGCTTTATTTTCACTTTTTAATTTGTTTTGTTTGACATTGGAATATGATTACATTTGTTAAAATGGAAATTTAAATCGTAATGTTATCCTATACTGTTTTGGATCCATAATAATCAACATGCAATTTATTTAGAGTCAATATTTATCAAAGCAAAAGGAATTTTTAAAAGGTGTATTCTAAGCCTCCTTTTAGCCAATGGAATAGTACCTACATCCCCGACTAAGAAACCAATTACCTAAGAAAAGTATTACTCAGAGCAGAGTAATGAGGCAGAATTATGGAAGGGAAAAAAATAAGATAATTTACTCCCAAAGGGGAAAGAATTGTGTAAATACAGCACCTTACTGCAGTTTTATTCTGCCTTCTTTCTGACTCTCAAGTATGTATGTACAGAGGAAAACTGATAATATTTGTAATAATCAAAAAATAATAGTTAATATCTATATTAGCTGTTAGTATTTGGATTAGTATTATTATTATAGAGTTTACAAATAGAATTTTTATTTAAATGTGTATACAGAAAAACATTTTCCAAAAGATGAACAGAAACCCTATCTCAATTTTTTTCCCACAAGTAAAATGGACATCATGGAAAAGAAGTCATATTTCCTTGGATGACATGTTCCCATCTTTCTACCACAAGTTGGTGGATTCTAGGGGGCAGGGGTGGTGTGGGGTGGGAGATGAGAGAAGAGAGAGGATTCTGATATTCAACACAATTTGATCTTCAGCATTGTCTCACCCTGAAATGACTTAATTATAGAGATTTCTATAAGAATCAGCACTCTTCAGTTTTGACATTAAAATGGAAACTTCTACTCTAAAATCACAAATAAGTCTCTTGGCTTTCTTTCTAGTATGAGCTAAACAGTATATTCAATATTAAGGAAAATGATGAAATACACGTATGGTATATTAATGGAGACATTCCACAGTAAAATATACTTTGGAATACTCACAGATTTTTCAAATGTATTGGAATTAGAAACTTGTAAAAGCTGCTGCAGTGTATAATAGCTTTTCATTTGAATGTGCTAGCCATGTCCTTTTTGGTAGTTTATACATTAAATGTATCTTGTCCGCATTTTTATGGCCTCTGATTTTTTATTTATTATTATTATGTAGGATTAGATGTCCACCAGAATTATTGTAAGTGTACCAGGACCTGATTTCAAATTCTGAATATGCACCCAATATTTGTCCACATATATTGCTCCCCAAAGTCAACAAAACACTGCCTATTGAGCAGGCTTACCATAATAGAAAAGTATGAGAATGCAGGACATTACTTTTATAAAGGCTATAAGTAAAAGCAGATTTAGGATTTCTACATATCTTATTCTAGAAAATACAGGTTTAAGATTTTTCAGACAGGCCAGGTGCAGTGGCTCACACCTGTAATCCCACCAGTTTGGGAGGCTGAGGAGGGTGGATCACTTGAGGTCAGGAGTTCTAGACCAGCCTCACCAATATGGTGAAACTCCATCTCTACTTTAAAAATACAAAAATTAGTCGGGTGTGGTGGCATGTGCCTGTAGAGCCAGCTACTTTGGAGGCTGAGACGGGAGAATTGTTTGAACTTGGGAGGAAGAGGTTGCAGTGAGCCGAGATCACACGACTGCACTCCAGCCTGGGCAACACAGTGAGACTCTGTTTCAAAAAAAATATTTTGGGGCGGAGCAAGATGGCCGAATAGGAACAGCTCCAGTCTCCAACTCCCAGCGCGAGCGACACAGAAGACCGGTGATTTCTGCATTTTCAACTGAGGTACTGGGGTCATCTCACTAGGGAGTGCCGGACAATCGGTGCTGGTCAGCTGCTGCAGCCTGACCAGCGAGAGCTGAAGCAGGGCGAGGCATCGCCTCACCTGGAAGCGCAAGAGGGAAGGGGATCCGTTTTCCTAGCCAGGGGAACTGAGACGCACAACACCTGGAAAATCGGGTAACTCCCACCCCAATACTGCGCTGTAAGCATACAGGCACACCAGAATATATCCCACACCTGGCCGGGAGGGTCCCACGCCCACGAAGCCTCCCTCACTGCTAACACAGCAGTCTGCCGCGATCTATCCGCAAGGCAGCAGCGAGGCTGGGGGAGGGGCGCCCGCCATTGCTGAGGCTTAAGTAGGTAAACAAAGCCTCTGGGAAGCTCGAACTGGGTGGAGCTCACAGCAGCTCAAGGAAGCCTGCCTGTCTCTGTAGTCTCCACCTCTGGGGACAGCGCACAGCTGAAGACCAACAGGGGAAGTAGCGGGAGCCGGTGCAGACGCGAACGACTCTGTCTGACAGCTTTGGGGAGAGCCGTGGATCTCCCAACGCGGAGGTTGAGATCTGAGAACGGACAGACTGCCTGCTCAGGTGTGTCCCTGACCCCTGAGTAGCCTAGCTGGGAGAAATCCCCCACTAGGGGCAGTCTGACACCCCACACCTCACAGGGTGGAGTACACCCCTGAGAGGAAACTTCCAAAGGAAGAATCAGACAGGTACACTCGCTGTTCAGCAATATTCTATCTTCGGCAACCTCTGCTGCTGATACCCAGGCAAACAGGGTCTGGAGTGGACCTCAAGCAATCTCCAACAGACCAACAGACAGTCCTTCTGACTGTCAGAAGGAAAACTATCAAACAGGAAGGACACCTATACCAAAACCCCATCAGTACGTCACCACCATCAAAGACCAGAGACAGATAAAACCACAAAGATGGGGAAGAAGCAGGGCAGAAAAGCTGGAAATTCAAAAAATAAGAGCGCATCTCCCCCTGCAAAGGAGCGCAGCCCATCGCCAGCAACGGATCAAAGCTGGTCAGAGAATGACTTGGACGAGAGGAGAGAAGAAGGCTTCAGTCCATCAAACTTATCAGAGCTAAAGGAGGAATTACGTACCCAGCGCAAAGAAACTAAAAATCTTGAAAAAAGAGTGGAAGAATTGACAGCTAGACTAATTAATGCAGAGAAGATCATAAACGAAATGACAGAGATGAAAACCATGACACGAGAAATACGTGACAAATGCACAAGCTTCAGTAACCGACTCGATCAACTGGAAGAAAGAGTATCAGCGATTGAGGATCAGATGAATGAAATGAAGCGAGAAGAGAAACCAAAAGAAAAAAGAAGAAAAAGAAATGAGCAAAGCCTGCAAGAAGTATGGGATTACGTAAAAAGACCAAATCTACGCCTGATTGGGGTGCCTGAAAGTGAGGGGGAAAATGGAACCAAGTTGGAAAACACTCTTCAGGAAATCATCCAGGAGAACTTCCCCAACCTAGTAGGGCAGGCCAACATTCAAATTCAGGAAATACAGAGAACGCCACAAAGATACTCCTCCAGAAGAGCAACTCCAAGACACATAATTGCCAGATTCACCAAAGTTGAAATGAAGGAAAAAATCATAAGGGCAGCCAGAGAGAAGGGTCGGGTTACCCACAAAGGGAAGCCCATCAGACTAACAGCAGATCTCTCGGCAGAAACTCTCCAAGCCAGAAGAGAGTGGGGGCCAATATTCAACGTTCTTAAAGAAAAGAATTTTAAACCCAGAATTTCATATCCAGCCAAACTAAGTTTCATCAGTGAAGGAGAAATAAAATCCTTTACAGATAAGCAAATGCTTAGAGATTTTGTCACCACCAGGCCTGCCTTACAAGAGACCCTGAAGGAAGCACTAAACATGGAAAGGAACAACCGGTACCAGCCATTGCAAAAACATGCCAAAATGTAAAGACCATCGAGGCTAGGAAGAAACTGCATCAACTAACGAGCAAAATAACCAGTTAATATCATAATGGCAGGATCAAGTTCACACATAACAATATTAACCTTAAATGTTAATGGACTAAATGCTCCAATTAAAAGACACAGACTGGCAAACTGGATAAAGAGTCAAGACCCATCAGTCTGCTGTATTCAGGAGACCCATCTCACATGCAGAGACATACATAGGCTCAAAATAAAGGGATGGAGGAAGATCTACCAAGCAAATGGAGAACAAAAAAAAGCAGGGGTTGCAATCCTTGTCTCTGATAAAACAGACTTTAAACCATCAAAGATCAAAAGAGACAAAGAAGGCCATTACATAATGGTAAAGGGATCAATTCAACAGGAAGAGCTAACTCTCCTAAATATATATGCACCCAATACAGGAGCACCCAGATTCATAAAGCAAGTCCTTAGGGACTTACAAAGAGACTTAGACTCCCATACAATAATAATGGGAGACTTCAATACTCTGCTGTCAACATTAGACAGATCAACGAGACAGAAAGTTAACAAGGATATCCAGGAATTGAACTCATCTCTGCACCAAGCGGACCTAATAGACATCTATAGAACTCTCCACCCCAAATCAACAGAATATACATTCTTCTCAGCACCACATCGCACTTATTCCAAAATTGACCACATAATTGGAAGTAAAGCACTCCTCAGCAAATGTAAAAGAACAGAAATTATAACAAACTGTCTCTCAGACCACAGTGCAATCAAACTAGAACTCAGGACTAAGAAAATCAATCAAAACCGCTCAACTACATGGAAACTGAACAACCTGCTCCTGAATGACTACTGGGTACATGACGAAATGAAAGCGGAAATAAAGATGTTCTTTGAAACCAATGAGAACAAAGATACAACATACCAGAATCTCTGGGACACATTTAAAGCAGTGTGTAGAGGGAAATTTATAGCACTAAATGCCCACAAGAGAAAGCAGGAAAGATCTAAAATTGACACTCTAACATCACAATTAAAAGAACTAGAGAGGCAAGAGCAAACACATTCAAAAGCTAGCAGAAGGCAAGAAATAACTAAGATCAGAGCCGAACTGAAGGAGATAGAGACACAAAAAACCCTCCAAAAAATCAATGAATCCAGGAGTTGGTTTTTTGAAAAGATCAACAAAATTGACAGACCGCTAGCAAGGCTAATAAAGAAGAAAAGAGAGAGGAATCAAATAGATGCAATAAAAAATGATAAAGGGGATATCACCACTGACCCCACAGAAATACAAACTACCATCAGAGAATACTATAAACGCCTCTACGCAAATCAACTAGAAAATCTAGAAGAAATGGATAATTTCCTGGACACTTACACTCTCCCAAGGCTAAACCAGGAAGAAGTTGAATCCCTGAATAGACCAATAGCAGGCTCTGAAATTGAGGCAACAATTAATAGCCTACCCACCAAAAAAAGTCCAGGACCAGATGGATTCACAGCTGAATTCTACCAGAGGTACAAGGAGGAGCTGGTACCATTCCTTCTGAAACTATTCCAATCAATAGAAAAAGAGGGAATCCTCCCTAACTCATTTTATGAGGCCAACATCATCCTGATACCAAAGCCTGGCAGAGACACAACAAAAAAAGAGAATTTTAGACCAATATCCCTGATGAACATTGATGCAAAAATTCTCAATAAAATACTGGCAAACCGGATTCAGCAGCACATCAAAAACCTTATCCACCATGATCAAGTGGGCTTCATCCCTGGGATGCAAGGCTGGTTCAACATTCGCAAATCAATAAACGTAATCCAGCATATAAACAGAACCAAAGACAAGAACCACATGATTGTCTCAATAGATGCAGAAAAGGCTTTTGACAAAATTCAACAGCCCTTCATGCTAAAAACGCTCAATAAATTCGGTATTGATGGAACGTATCTCAAAATAATAAGAGCCATTTATGACAAACCCACAGCTAATATCATACTGAATGGGCAAAAACTGGAAAAATTCCCTTTGAAAACTGGCACAAGACAGGGATGCCCTCTCTCACCACTCCTATTCAACATAGTGTTGGAAGTTCTGGCTAGGGCAATCAGGCAAGAGAAAGAAATCAAGGGTATCCAGTTAGGAAAAGAAGAAGTCAAATTGTCCCTGTTTGCAGATGACATGATTGTATATTTAGAAAACCCCATCGTCTCAGCCCCAAATCTCCTTATGCTGATAAGCAACTTCAGCAAAGTCTCAGGATACAAAATTAATGTGCAAAAATCACAAGCATTCTTATACACCAGTAACAGACAAGCAGAGAGCCAAATCAGGAATGAACTTCCATTCACAATTGCTTCAAAGAGAACAAAATACCTAGGAATCCAGCTTACAAGGGATGTAAAGGACCTTTTCAAGGAGAACTACAAACCACTGCTCAGTGAAATAAAAGAGGACACAAACAAATGGAAGAACATACCATGCTCATGGATAGGAAGAATCAATATCGTGAAAATGGCCATACTGCCCAAGGTTATTTATAGATTCAATGCCATCCCCATCAAGCTACCAATGAGTTTCTTCACAGAATTGGAAAAAACTGCTTTAAAGTTCATATGGAACCAAAAAAGAGCCCGCATTGCCAAGACAATCCTAAGTCAAAAGGACAAAGCTGGAGGCATCACGCTACCTGACTTCAAACTATACTACAAGGCTACAGTAACCAAAACAGCATGGTACTGGTACCAAAACAGAGATATAGACCAATGGAACAGAACAGAGTCCTCAGAAATAATACCACACATCTACAGCCATCTGATCTTTGACAAACCTGAGAGAAACAAGAAATGGGGAAAGGATTCCCTATTTAATAAATGGTGCTGGGAAAATTGGCTAGCCATAAGTAGAAAGCTGAAACTGGATCCTTTCCTTACCCCTTATACGAAGATTAATTCAAGATGGATTAGAGACTTAAATGTTAGACCTAATACCATAAAAACCCTAGAAGAAAATCTAGGTAGTACCATTCAGGACATAGGCATGGGCAAGGACTTCATGTCTAAAACACCAAAAGCAACGGCAGCAAAAGCAAAAATTGACAAATGGGATCTAATTAAACTAAAGAGCTTTTGCACAGCAAAAGAAACTACCATCAGAGTGAATAGGCAACCTACAGAATGGGAGAAAATTTTTGCAACCTACTCATCTGACAAAGGGCTAATATCCAGAATCTACAAAGAACTCAAACAAATATACGAGAAAAAAACAAACAACCCCATCAAAAAGTGGGGAAAGGATATGAACAGACATTTCTCAAAAGAAGATATTCATACAGCCAACAGACACATGAAAAAATGCTCATCGTCACTCGCCATCAGAGAAATGCAAATCAAAACCACAATGAGATACCATCTCACACCAGTTAGAATGGCAATCATTAAGAAGTCAGGAAACAACAGGTGTTGGAGAGGATATGGAGAAATAGGAACACTTTTACACTGTTGGTGGGATTGTAAACTAGTTCAACCATTATGGAAAACAGTATGGCAATTCCTCAAGGATCTAGAACTAGATGTACCATATGACCCAGCCATCCCACTACTGGGTATATACCCAAAGGATTATAAATTATTCTACTACAAAGACACATGCACACGTATGTTTATTGCAGCACTATTCACAATAGCAAAGACTTGGAATCAACCCAAATGTCCATCTGTGACAGACTGGATTAAGAAAATGTGGCACATATACACCATGGAATACTATGCAGCCATAAAAAAGGATGAGTTTGCGTCCTTTGTAGGGACATGGATGCAGCTGGAAACCACCATTCTTAGCAAACTATCACAAGAACAGAAAACCAAACACCGCATGTTCTCACTCATAGGTGGGAACTGAACAATGAGATCACTTGGACTCGGGAAGGGGAACATCACGCACTGGGGCCTATCATGGGGAGGGGGGAGGGGGGAGGAGGGAGGGATTGCATTGGGGAGTTATACATGATATAAATGATGAATTGATGGGTGCTGACGAGTTGATGGGTGCAGCACACCAACATGGCATAAGTATACATATGTAACAAACCTGCACGTTATGCACATGTACCCTAGAACTTAAAGTATAATAAAAAAAAATATATATATATGTACTATTAAAATAAAATAAAAAAAATATTTTTCAGATAATGATTCTTGCTCATATTTATCTCCTTCATTTCCCAATGAGATAATTTCCTTCACAGTGATGAGAGAAGTCCATTTTTTTATGGAAAAATGGCTTGCTTTCTTCAACTGATCAGGACAAAGACATCACTTATTGGCCATGCTGGCCACAGCATTCTTGGTCTAATATAATGGGGAGTTCACTGTTGGACTATTGTTGAGTATGTTCTGGGCCTCTTGAACACTGGTTCCTTCCAGGGAACCTTTAAGTCTAATGCCTGGAAGGCTTTGGTGATCCCATTGGCAACGATAGCACAGTGGACGACACCACCAAAAATACTGACAAGGATGACTTCAACCTTAGGATCAGCTGTGAGCAATGTGAATGCTTGATATACTTGAGCTTCCTTTACAACACTTTCAAGATTCCAAGAAGTTGACTGGCTTCCCGCTATTACAGAAAATGGTATCACAAGTAGCCATGGTTAATCCAGCACCATTCACAAAGCAGATAATGTTCCCATCCATTCCTATGTATTTTAGATCATGTCTGGCAACTTCATATTCAGTGAGCTCTGTATTTGTGCGTTTTCACACTACTGTATATTACCTGAGACAAGGTAATTTATAAAAGACAGAAAAGAAAGAGGTTTATAGTTCTGCATAGCTGGGGAGGCCTCAGGAAACTGACAATCATGTCAGTAGGTGAAGGCGAAGCAAGACATTTCTTATATAGTGGCAAGAGAGAAAGAAGGAGGAAGTGCCACACTTTTAAGTCATCAGATCTCCTGAGAACTCACTCACTATCACAAAACAGCATGGGGTAGCCCCGGCCCCCAGGATTCAATCACCTCCCACCAAGTCCCTTCCTTGACACGTGGGGATTACAATTTGAGATAAGATTTGGGTGAAGTCACAGAACCAAACCATATCAGGCTCATTCTCTGATTTGTTATCCATAGCAGATATGTCCTGTTGTCAGAATCCTGCATTGTCATGACAGTTTACGTTGGCATTAAAGCAGACAACTTGTCTTTCTCAAATTTCACCAGAGGGATTCACTATCACCTGAGTAGCATCAATTTTTAGCAAGAGATTATACAGTTTCTTAATTTGATCTGCAACCTGGTTTTTCAAAGACCCAAGGAAGCCTCGATTTTCTGCTATCTGCTAAACTGAACTCGGCTGCCCTTTATCCCTTGAAAAATTTGCTCCTTAAAAAAAAATTCTGAATTTGAAGCAACCACCTCTTCAATGTCAGTGACCCCTGGGGCCTGCCCACCAGCATGGGGCCATTTCAAGACCTGTCCATCAGAATCACCAGGTAAGTTTTTCTGGAAGTGTCCAAGGTTTCAGTAACCATCAGTTTATTAACTTTCACATCTTCTTTTGGAGTTTGGTTTATTGCCCCAAACATACCCAATCATGTTTAGCCAGCTTTCCCACAACTTCAGGTTCTTTTGTTAAGTGAATACCTCCTTTCAAACCACAATTGAAGACACCCTTTCCTTTTCCTCCAGCTAAGATCTGGGCTTTTAGTCTCCTGGCAACCTCAAGTGCTTCATTCACAGTGTCTGCTACAAAGAATATTTGAACTCTCACTCTGTTGTCAGACATCAGTTTCTCACTCTGGTGGTCCTGGAGGGTCCGCCATCTTCTGGAAGTTAATTGAAGTGCCTGGACCTGGCTACCAAGATCCAGAGTGGAGCTCTAGGTCTCTGAGAAGTTTCCTGGCTTGTGCGCTACCAGGAGAATGTCATTTTAAACAGAAAACCCAAAGTGGGGTATTGGGACTTGGATTATTATTTTTAGGTCTCATAGATGAGTGCTCTCTAGATATTAGCTTTTATTATTTGGATTATTCTTTATATACTAATTATTCCTTAATTAGAACTATGAATGCTATACAGAGAGTGAAATTGATAAATTCACTCTCTAAAATATATCTATGTATAAAATATACAGTTAAATATGTATTTATTTAAAGGGCTTGACTGAAATAGTGTTATAGCTATTACTATTAGAATGTATATTCCTTGATTTCATATAGTAATAACACAAGTATACTATCACCATCCTCTCCACAAAAAAACTGAAAAATTACCACCCAAGGTCAAAGCTAATAGTGAGTTTTGCTGCTGGAAACAAAGTATTGTATGTTAAAAAATACTTTCTCTTAAAGAATGTAGTGAGCTTCCAAGTATTCCGTTCCCAGTAAAATCCAAGAATGTATTTTGCAAATGACAGGAGTCAAATATGAGGATTGGTTCATACCTTAGTGTGGAATTCCTCTTTGAAAAACGTGGTAATGGCCGGGCACGGTGGCTCAAGCCTGTAATCCCAGCACTTTGGGAGGCCGAGACGGGCGGATCACAAGGTCAGGAGATCAAGACCACCCTGGCTAATACGGTGAAACCCCGTCTCTACTAAAGAATACAAAAAACTAGCCAGGCGAGGTGGCGGGCGCCTGTAGTCCCAGCTACTCGGGAGGCTGAGGCAGGAGAATGGCATAAACCCGGGAGGCGGAGCTTGCAGTGAGCTGAGATCCGGCCACCGCACTCCAGCCTGGGCGACAGAGCCAGACTCCATCTCAAAAAAAAAAAAAAAAAAGAAAAAGAAAAAAAAAAAAGAAAACGTGGTACCGCTTTTTTGTCTGAATGTTATTATTGTTATACTGAGTATGTAGGCAAAAGCACCAATTAAAATCTAGTCCCCTCATCAAAAAGTCAGCTTTCATGACACTTGCTCTCTTAATGGCCAATACATTACATAATATTTTTCTGATAAACAGAATATATTGTGACTATATATGCTTTGATATTGTTTATTCAGAGTCCTTATTTATAAAAAGTTGGCATATTATCAGTTGCCACCAATCTGTGAAACATCAATTCCTATTACCATCCTCAAGCTGGACCTATATTTTCCATGTCCAAAAATAGAAGACATTTGTAATGACATTGAAAGATCTACTAGGTATCAATTTAGCATTAGTGTGTCTAACTGGAGCACCTATTCTTCAATAATACATATTGAGGCTAAAAGATTATCTAAGAGATAGTAATTTAACCCCTAGGAATTATTCTAGTGGTAATTATTTCAGGTTCAATGGGACCCTGGTGGAAAAGCCACTTTTGTCCAGGAATTATTTTTTAGTTCCTCTGCTTGTATATCTCATCAAAAGTAAAATATTTAAAATTTAATTTAGTTAAACAAGTATTTACAGGAATTAATCTAAGAGATTTTCTATGTGGCTAAGGGAGAAATGAATGCTTTAAGTTGAATGGCTCACTGTAGTGATGAAGACATTATTACATTATTTTACTATGAATAAAAACACAGTTGTAATTGAGTTCAAGATATCATATAGAGAAGATTATCTCTAATAAATCAGAAATTAATTATATGTCTTTCAATCTAGGATATAATGGTTAATTACAAGGAAGTGAAAATTAGCTATGCCCTGTAATTATTAGATTTTGAGATAAATAATAATATGATTTTACAATTTGCAATAGATATTGGAAGATCATAGTCTAGACCGGTATATAGACAAGAAATATAAGCTTAAAATTATATATATATATATATACACACACACACACACATATATATCAAGATTAGCTGTTATACTTGGACATTAAATTCAGAATTGTCATTTGCATCTTCTTATGTCTCAGGCCTAATTGTGGCTTTACCCTGTTAGATACTAATTTATACATGAGGAAAAAAAATAGGCTTAGAACTGTTTAGTAACTTGACAAGTTTCCTCAGTAGTATAGCAGAGGACTGATGCTCTTGAGAGAGGTTTGCCTTAGTAGCCCTGATTCCAAGTTGGTGGACTTGATGTTACATTTTACTCTTGCTTACTCAGAGCTTCCAAACTGCTTCTCTCCCGAACATATCAATCCTTTGGGAATCTAAAACTCCTTAAATTTTAGCTTTCTTAGTTTTTCACTCCTTTTTTTTTTTTTAAGAATGCATATACCTTTGCCTATTTCCACACTTTGCACATATCAGATTTTTCCAGTTCTATGCCCTATTTCATCCCAGCTGACAATTAGAAATTTATGAATTCAGTCTCTAAAATAACCATCTTCATTTTAACTCTTCAGATTAATTCTCGACCACTCTCTACCCTGTTATTTACCCCAGGAAGCTGATCTATGTGTATTACATCAATGGTCTGCCTTGACTTCTGCTTCTAAGAAGTACTGCCACAAAAGAATACAACATTGGCAGGAAAGAGGAGAGTGAGATGAGGGTGTTTAACATTTGACTGCCTCCTGGTCAAGTTACTGGGATTGGTTGTGTTCCAGCCAATAGTCACAGATCCTCTTAACGGAGACTTTATAATGACTCTACTTTCCATTCTGAAACTATTTTTCACCCTATTCAACCCCTGTCATCTTTAGGGGCTAAGATACCCAAAACCTGTTACCCCTATATTATCTTTTATTATTTTCCTATATCTACTTCTAATTGTGTAAACGATAGTTCTTTTTTTTTTTTTTTTTTTTAAATCCTTAAATTAACCGAAAATGTGTGTGCCTTCTGTTTTGCTGGGACCATGACTTAAGTACACAGTCAGCAATTTGTCCAAAGTAATGAAAAAATAATTATAAATTGTGGCATTGTTCTCAATTTAAAACACCAATAAGTATTTAAAGACTATACTATGTGAAATGAACAAATGGACAATTGTGTCTTGTGTGAAAGATAATGTGTTAATGGCAGAAGAATGTTGAATAGGAAATTGGCTCCCAGGCACATAGAACTCACTTGTAAAAGAAGTGGGTAGAAGATATTTACTTATCCAAGTAATACATATTAATATTAATTAGAAATATTCAAATTCATACAGTTTCCCTGGCCTGTGTCCTAGCTTTTCTCATAATTAGTTCTTAAGCTATGATCTCAAGAATGTGGAGCATGTAAGAGTGAGAGAAGGTTATCAAAAATCAATTTATGTTCATAATGAGTAAAACATTGAAATGATAAATGAAAGATCTCTACAGGCACAATGAAACCCTTACTCTTCTGGAGCCATTTTACGAAGATTTTTAAAAACTATTCTTAACCAACATCTGATGACTTACAGTATTTTACTAGTAACTATAAACATAAAAGAATAGCAAATTAGCCTTTTGCCAAAAAGTAAACTCACAAATCTAAGTGTGATTTATTGTTTCATTTGTGTTAATTGCATTTACAAGGGCTAAATGTAAATGGGCTACTTTGGGACACTAAACAAACCTGATTTAATCCTCATGTTCTACCTGCAGCACAATTGTGAGCCCATCTGACTGGCATGTTGATTTCCTCTCCATAAGGGTGATATAATTAATGTGACCTTTTGATAAGGTGACAGATATAGGGGTGAGACAAGTGCTCTCTAGAGAGCTATTAGCAGCTTCTGAGCAATTTGCTAATAGTAGAGCTACCTTTATTAAAATCATCAGTTAAGAAGATAATTGACAGCCATAATAATGAGCATGTACAGCAAAGGGAGAGAGCATCAAGGGAAGTAAAGCTATTAATTACTTAAAAATTGATGAACTTTCTGTGCTAAGTAAACTGTGATTGGGAACTCTGGATTTGAAATACAATGAATAATAAGCCTGCAAACAGTTGTGAATCTATCCTCTCTGTAAAATTAAGTGGCTTTATTTCTACTATTAGATAGCATTTTTATGAAATAATTTTTTCCATCAACATCCGACTCCAGATATGGTGATACCTATGTGTGGTGGAGGCACAATCCCCTTATATTCTAATTTTTAAAAGCCCTCCTTATATTCTAGGTCTGAAAGACTCTCTGCATGATATATGTGAAGCCGATTCACCAAGTGCTGGTTACCAACCTGTCTGAGTCCAGTGAAATAGTTACATGAAGCAGGTTACTCACGGATAGGTGCAAGGGACAACAGAAACCTAGGATTCACTGGACCGTCCACCCCCATGCTCAAAAAAGCTGCCCATCAGGTACAGGTCTTATCTACATGCACCCCACTTGCACCACAGCTGAAATACCCCTTGAAGTTGAATGAACTACTGGGAGAAAGCATTGAAAAATATCGTGTTTCTAGTGGGGGATGGAAGAAAACCTGGACTGTTCCAACTAGTTCCTCCCCATTTTCAAACATTTTTTTAGCATATTGCATTCCTAGCACATTCCAGAGTTATTCTTCAGAACTATAGGCAAAACAGGTGGGAGGGGAACTGGGTCAGGTCAAGGCCCCCTAGAGAACTGTTCTGCAATATACTTTGAAGTTAATCTGTCATGATGAGCAAAGACTGATAAAATTACAGGTGTAATTTAAAAAGTATTTTTTTCCCCAAAGTAAAAATGATGTGACACAGAAATAGTTTAATGATGATTTTTCTAGCTGTCAGAATTCACCAGTATATCCACTAGATTATTAGGGGATAGATCTATGTTCATCTAGACTCCCGTGATTATTGTTTCTAATTAGTGCTGATAATCAGTAAGCTCAATTTATGGTTATTAATTGCAAGATTGCAATTAAAAGAGGATGTTTTAGAAAAATGGGAAACTAGGGAAGAGCTGAAAAGATTAGAGTAAATCACTGATACCAGTATGTGTATTTTTCTTCAGGAGTAAACATACTTCTAATAAATTTTGATAGTTCACATTTTGATAGTTCAGGGAAACAAGTATCCACATTTTCATTTGTCAAGAATAACGATAGTACTAACATAGCTTGGGTTACCTGATCGTGTGACCGAATACTCATTTTAAATGATTATCCTTAGTAATTCAAGATATTTCTAATTCCCAGACACCTACACGTTGAAGGTTTGGTTGAGTTTTGACTATAAAGTGATTCGTTTATAGTGGTTGTAATTGTGTTTTTATGGGGTTTTCCAGGTAGCTGAGCAACTTTACTAGAACTATTGATCTTCTTCATCTAATACAGTAACAAGGCCATCTGATAATATTTATCAATGGTACCCTGGATAAAAATAAATTACTTTGGGAGGCCGAGATGGGCGGATCACGAGGTCAGGAAATCGAGACCATCCTGGCTAAAACGGGGAAACCCCGTCTCTACTAAAAAATACAAAAAACTAGCCAGGCCTGGTGGCGGGCACCTGTAGTCCCAGCTACTTGGGAGGCTGAGGCAGGAGAATGGCGTAAACCCGGGAGGCAGAGCTTGCAGTGAGCTGAGATCTGGCCACTGCACTCCAGCCTGGGCGACAGAGCGAGACTCAGTCTCAAAAAAATAAAATAAAATAAAATAAAATAAAATAAAATAAAATAAAATAAATTACTGCATCAGAATTATTATTTTATATGACCTAGAATGGTACCAAATATATAATTATGTGTCACAAGTGAAAAAAATTTAACTTTGAGTGAATAAATTTAGATTTGAGAATAAGTACAGGGATGGGGCAGTAAAATAAGTGGAATAAAGAAGGACTGAGGAATCTATGATTTCCACATAGTCATGGACTGCTCTGAGTTCCTCAGAAGCACCAGATTATTTCAGTGACACAACTGTAACGTAGGAATGTAGCGTCTATATCCATCTTCTACAATCTTAAATTACTTAGTGGAGTAAGTTCACAATCACTTTAAAAATCTTTTTTTTTTTTTTTTTTTTTTTTTTTTGAGATGGAGTCTCGCTCTGTCACCCAGGCTGGAGTGCAGTGGCCGGATCTCAGCTCACTGCAAGCTCCGCCTCCCGGGTTTACGCCATTCTCCTGCCTCAGCCTCCTGAGTGGCTGGGACTACAGGCGCCCGCCACCTTGCCCGGCTAGTTTTTTTTTGTATTTTTCAGTAGAGACGGGGTTTCACCATGTTAGCCAGGATGGTCTCGATCTCCCCACCTCGTGATCCGCCCGTCTCGGCCTCCCAAAGTGCCAGGATTACAAGCTGGAGCCACCGCGCCCGGCCAAAAATCTTTTAATCTTTAAATATAACTTGGCCGGGCTTAGATATACCAAATAATGCAAAACGTGTATTATAAATGGTTACTTTTGTCATGTTTCATATTGTTTCTATTTATTTTAAGAAATTGTTCTTATTCAATAAGTTTAAAATGACATTCAGGGCAGGATGCATGTAATATATCATTTTAATATGACATAATATTATACAATATTTTGAAAGGGATAAACCAATATGACATGAAAACATAGTGGTACTTCTTCACTTTTTTTTCTTATCTTTGTATGGATTAGGAGAAAGTTATTATAAATACATTAATATTAAAAACTAAATGTAAATATATAGCACTATTTTATAAATTAGTTTAGAGTATGTACAACTGCTTATTTCTACAAATAACACGCTTGTGCTTTTCAGAGCTTATTTTAGAAATACCATGCAAAACAGATAAATATATAGTAAATTTTCTATAATTATTATCGTTTATTATAGAATTTTAAATTGCCTCTGTTGATCTAATTTATTTTAGCCTTTTGATTCACTTCTAACTTATCAAAAATATATCTCATTACTATTGCAATATACAAAATTAGGCTACCTAATAATATTCTCTAAAGGTGTCCTGGGCAGAAATGGATGATTGCTACATTTGGAACAGTGAGTTTGCTCTAAATATGTAGATACGTTTTGAATACATATATTATTATTTAAAGTTCTGGGATACATGTGCAGGATGAGCAGGTTTGTTACATAGGTAAACATGTGCCATGGTGGTTTGCTGCACCTGTCAACCCATCACCTAACTGTTAAGCCCAGCATGCATAAGCTATTTTTCATATCAGAAAGGGCAAAAAGGAGAGAAGTAAAAAATCACTTGCCTTCCTCTCAAATTCAAATTTTATTATTGGCATTCAATTTGAATTTCGCTTGGACACTGCATAACCGATAACAGGGTATGAAGATTGTGAGGCAATGCAAATAAAACTCAGTATTATAATTTAACCTGCATTATGCAGTAAACCCTTTACCTATTATATGCAATAAATAAGTTGTTTTTCTCACATGTAATATTATATTCTATATGGAATTAATACCTTGATGAATTATGGCTTTTTAATATTCCATCAAGTTGTTGACTTATGTAAAATTGAATTTATCTTTACCCGATAAATAACATAAGTTTCCTTAATAACATAAGAATCACATACTAAAAGTCGACAAGACCTGTCACCTAGTTACCGATTTCTTCATAAATTACCAGCACAGATGCCAGTGCATACATAAAGAACCCCCAAAGCAAACAAAAACTGTGCAAACCAAAATCAACCTATAATATCTAAGGCTGGACTTGGCACCCAATAGTATGCACTGTGAGCATGTACATGTCCTAAACCCTTTATTCAGATAACTTCATACAGGCGTAGAAAATTATTAAAAAGCAGCACCTGCTGAACAGCCAGGACACACACATTCTTCATATGTGTAAAGAATAAAACGTGCTAACAGCATAAAAAATACTTTACATAACATGTGGTACATGTCAATGTTTTAAGTACAAAGGATATAAAAAAGACTGGTTTTTAAAGTAAAATAAAGTGATAGTTTGTTGAGATAGAAGTATTAATTAAACAAAGACATAAAATGTATTGTAAATAATAATAGATGGAATAAATAAAATACATTTCATTAATTTTTGAAGTTAGAAGACTGAAGGGTTTCATTTTTTAAGGAGAGAGCACTAGAATCCTAGTTTAGTATTCTAACTTTATCATACTGAATTTCTTGTTTGGTGGAAAGGGAAAAAAATGCCCTGCCATCATATCATCTAGTATAGAACAATATTAAGAAGAAGCCAATACAGAATGATGATGGCAATAAAATTAAATGTTGTTAGTTCTGAAAGAAGATGAACATTGAAGTCATTAGGAATGATTTCAAGAAATTACATAAAGTGAGCATATACGATCTGAGTTTGCTCTACAATTAGTGTGAGCCAGAGCATAAAGAAAGCTGAAAGTGATGGAACTTTAAATGAATAAGCAGAATTAGAGGAGTTATATTTGCAGAAAAATCTTGTTCTACTATTTGACACAAGATAGATTATATATCTTGCCCTGACTGCCATTGCTGACTTCTCTCTTGATGCCACAACTCCCCCGACATGTATTCCATTTGATAGACAAACTTCTACAAGAGAGAAATTAGGTCCCTTGGTGTCCTATGGTATATCTAAGATCTCAATGATGACATTACATAGTGAATACATAAATGAGAAATAAAACTAGAATAAATACTTTTTAGAGTTTGGAGTATATCTTATCTGTCATAGAAGGATTTATAATTTAAGAGTAAAGAAAGGTCAGCAAAGAGGCAGTAAAATAAGTGCTCCCAATTTCCAATAATGGTATAAGACCTAATAAAGCCAACTTTCTTACTATAAACAAATAACACTAAATCAATTTGCTAAAAATATTTAAAATATTTTAAAGACATTGGTGAACTAAATATATAATGAGGGGATATCATACCATGACTAGAAGCCATTTTGATCACAGAGGTTTACTGAACTTCTATTTTAATTATTTAAACAATGAAAAATGAATCCAAACATCTCCTAGGATGGCTAATTTTATATGTCAACTTGACTAGATTAAGGAATAAACAGATTTCTGGTAAAGCATTATTTCTAGGCATATCTGTGAGGGTTTTTCCTGAAGAGACTGATGCTTGAATCACTGAACTGAGTAAGGAAGATTGTCCTTAATGTGGATGGGCACCGTTCAAATGACTAAGGGCGCAGATAGAACACAATTTAGAGGAAAGGTGAATTTCTGTTATTTTTAAAGCTGAGACAGTCTTCTTCTCCTGCTCTTGCACATCAGAACTTCAGGCCTTTGGGCTCAAAGACTTGCACCATTGGCCCCTTGGGTTCTTAAACCTTCAGCCTTAAACTAAGAGTTACACCATTGGCTTCTCTGGTTCTGATAATTTTTAGATGGACTAAGCCATGTTGCTAGCATCCCTGGTTCTCTAGCTTGCAGAAAGCCTATCATGGTATTTCTCAGCCTCCATAATTGTGTGATTTAATTTCCCTAACAGATCCCCTCATTCTTCTATCTCTCTCTCTGTACATATGTATGTATGTATGTATGTATGTATGTATGTATGTATCTATCTATCTATCTATCTATCTATCTATCTATCTATCTATCTATCATCTGTTGGTTCTGTCTCAGGAGAGCCCTGACTAATACAGATTTTGGTATCAGGGTTGATTCTACAGTAGGAGATATTTAAGGATGAGCTTTCTTAATTGGTTTCTAGGTTTCTGGAATTGGCTCCCTAATCCGATTAGACCTCAAAATGTTAAAGACTCTACTTTCAATAGTAGACAAAACACTGATCATTCATGGCTTGATCTGTTTAGAGGGATATGCAAAATATCTGCATTGGATATGATACTTCTAATCAAGCACTTGTTCAAGGCAAGGAAGTTGGTGAAGCTGTAAACAATATTTTCAAACATTTATGGAACAGTAAAGAGTATAATGATGTTGGTTGGTTGGTTCTAATGTTGCTGGAAAAATGATGAAAGAAAAGGATAAGACAATTCTTGTCTCTGGATTAACAAAAATAGTACAAAAGCTTCCATGTCTGCCCTGCAGGGAAATCTTCTCTACTGCAGTCACAGGGTTGAAATTTCTGAGAATCAAACACAAATTCTCTTAATGATATATGCTAAGTTAAAACAGAATTTGAACTCTCAGCTTTGCAAGGTATCTACCGTTGAAGTGGGGGCATTGGTGGGAAAAGGATGGGATCCTATAACTTGAGATGTAGATGTGTGAGAAGACCCTAATTAAACTAGAGCATTGAGTTTCTAAATTCTGATGAAACTTTTCTTGCCAGCAGAGGTGGCTTCACCACCCCCAGTGGCAGTGTTTACTCCATTCCCATTGGTAGTGCTCTCTCCACCCACAGTGTTAACAATTTTCATCTCTATCTGAGGAATTAATCCAGAATTACCTAAGGAAAAAATAACGGTCTCCCCTGAGGCAGGTGTTAAGCAGGACAATACTGATTATCTTTAGGATTATCTGTAGGATACTGATTATCTTTAGGATTCATGCCCACCAACTTTCTTTGCTTCTAGACTCATCACTAGACTCAAGTCCCCGTACACCCCTAAATGTGAGGTATAAAGTGTGACACTTGAGCAATTGCATTGTACTCCAAATGTACTAACTTGAGTTTTCTAATTATACAAACAGAAATCCAGAAGTTTTCTAATTATACAAACAGAAATCCAGAATAGATTTCTATTCTATTCTGGGGAATAGATATTATAAATACAGGATTGAATGATGCAAGAAACATAAAAATGGATTAAGCTAAATTTATTGATATAAATCCACTAAGTAGAAATTCCCCATTTAATGTTGTAGGTCAATGAATTAGAAAAGGTGCTAGCAGCTTAGTTGATTGGTTGGGTGAAACACCTATAAACATATTGCCCACTGTTGGTGAATTGAAGATGATAGATCTTTACTGGTTTAAAGTAAGGAGGAAATTCAAATCTTAGGGAGATTGGAATGCTAGAGTAAATCTGTCACTAGAAATCTACTCCCCCACACTGGTAAGGTCCAGAAGATTACGTTTCACCTATACTTTGTAACTCTACAAAATAAAACATGGGACACACACAAAGGAAATGTAGGTGAAAGTGTAAAAGAAATAGAGATTATGGTACACATGTGAAGCTTTGAATATCTACATCAACATAAATATAAAGCTTTTGGCAAATGATGAGATGGTTACTGGCTCAAGTCATTAAGGACTGTGTCTTTTTGTTATTAGCTGACAACAAAGCTAGATGGACAGAGGCTTCTATGGTTGCAAACAACAAAAAATACAGACTTAAACTATCAGTCAAAGAGGGTCCCTATTTTGGTACCAGTACCATGCTGTTTTGGTTACTGCAGCCTTGTAGTATAGTTTGAAGTCAGGTAGTGTGATGCCTCCAGTTTTGTTCTTTTTGCTTAGGATTGTTGTGGCTTTATGAGGTCTTCTTTTATTTCATATGAAGTTCAAAGGTTTTTTTTTTAATAATTCTGTGAAAAAATGTCAATGGTAATTTGATAGGAATAGCATTGAATCTATAAATTACTTTGGGCAGTATGGACATTTTCATATTTATTCTTCCTATGCAGGAAGATAGAATGTTTTTCCATTTGTTTGTGTCCTCTCTTATTTTAGTTCTCCTTGAAAAGGTCCTTCACATCCCTGTTTAGCTGTGTTCCCAGCTATTTTATTCTTTTTGTAGCAATTGTGAATGGGAGTTCATTATGATTGGACTCTCTGCTTGGCTATTGTTGCTGTAAAGCAATGCTTGTGACTTTTGCACATTGAGTTTGCATCTTGAGACTTTGCTGAAATTGCTTATCAGTTTAAGGAGTTTTAGGGCTGAGAATGATGGGGTTTTCTCAATTTAAAATCATGTCATCTGCAAACAGAGACAATTTAACTTCCTCTCTTCCTATTTGAATACCCTTTATTTCTTTCCCTTGCCTGACTGCCATGACCAGAACTTACAATATGATGTTGAATAGCAGTGGTGAGAGAGGACATCCTTGTCTTGTGCTGGATTTCAAGAGGAATGCTTCCAGCTTTTGCCCATTCAGCCTGATATTGGCTGTGGATTTGTCATAAATGCTCTTATTATTTTAAGGTATATTCCATCAATACTTATTTTATTGAGAGTTTTTAACATGAAGTGTTGTTGAATTTTATCAAAGGCCTTTTCTGTGTCTATTTAGATAACTATGTGGTTTTTGTCTTTGGTTCTGTTTATGTGATGGATTACATTTATTGATTTGCATATGTCGAACCAGCCTTGCATCCCAGGGATGAAGCCAATTTGATTGTGGTAAATGAGCTTTTTGATGTATTGCTGGATATGGTTTACCAGTATTAAGGATTTTTGCATCAATGTTCGTCAGGGATATTTGCCTGAAATTTTCTTTCATTGTTGCGTCTCTTACCAGTTTACTCATAAAATAAGTTAGGGAGCATGGTACTGGTACCAAAACAGAAATATCGATCAATGGAACAGAACAGAGACCTCAGAAATAACACCACACACCTACAACCATCTATCTGATCTTTGACAAACTTAACAAAAACAAGCAATGGAGAAAGAATCTCCTATTCAATAAATGAGGCTGGGAAAACTGGCTAGCCACATGCAGAAAACTGAAACTGGACCCGTTCCTTATACATTATACCAAAATTAACTCAAGATGGCTTAGAGACTTAAATGTAAAACCTAAAACTATAAAAACCCTAGAAGAAAACCGAGGCAATACTACTCAGGACATAGGCATGGGCAAAGTCTTCATGACTAAAACACCAAAGGCAATTGCAACAAAAGCCAAAATTGACAAATGGGATCTAATTAAACTAAAAGGCTTTTGCACAACAAAAGAAACTGTCATCAGAGTCAACAGGCAACCTACAGAATGTGAGAAAATGTTTGCAATCTATCCATCTGACAAAGGTCTAATATGCAGAGTTTACAAGGAACTTAAACAGATTTATAAGAAAAAGACACATCAAAAAGTGGGCAAAGGAAATAAACAGACACTTCCAAAAGAAGACATTTTTGCAACCAAAAAACACATGAAAAAAAGTTCAATATCACTGATCATTAGACAAATGCAAATCAAAGCCACAATAACATACAATCTCACTGCAGTCAGAATGGCAATTATTAAAAAGTCAAGAAGCAGTGGATGCTGGCAAGGCTGTGGAAAAATATGACCACTTTTACACTATTGGTGAGAATGAAAATTAGTTCAACCATTGTGAAAGACAGTATGGTGATTCCTCAAGGATCTAGAACCAGAAATACCATTTGACCCAGCAATCCTATTACTGGGTATATACCCGAAAGAATATAAATCATTCTACTATAAAGACATATGTACCTGTATGTTTATTGCAGCACTATTTACAATAGCTAAGTCATGGAACCAACCCAATACCCATCAACGGTAGACTGAATAAAGAAAATGTGGTACATGTACACTATGGAATACTATGCAGCCATAAAAAGGAATGAGATAAATGTTCTTTGCAGAGACATGGATGAAGCTGGAAACCATCATCCTCAGCAAACTAACACAGGAACAATAAACCAAATACCACATGTTCTCACTCATAAGTGGGAGTTGAACAATGAGAACACATGGACACAGGGAGGGCAACATCACACACCGGGGCCTGTCTGGGAGTGGCGTTGAGGGAGGAGAGGGGAAGAAACTTAGAGGACAGGTCAATAGGTGCAGCAAACCACCATGACACATGTATACCTATGTAACAAACCTTCACATTCTGCACATGTGTCCCAGAACTTAAAGTAAAAAACAAACACATGGTAGTAGCAGCAAGAACTACCACAAAAAACACAGAAACAACAAATCTGGGTAATAAGGCTGATTTCCAGAGTACCCACATTGTATTATTTATAATGTTCAGCTTTCTTTTCCTTTATCTTTTATTTATTTATTTGTTTTTGGGAGACAGGGTCTCACTCTGTTACTCAGGTTGGAGTGCAGTAGCATGATCACCTTTCACATACTTTGCTTAAGTGATCTTCCCACTTCAGCCACCAGAGTAGCTGAGACTACAGGTGCACATCACCTAGCCCAGCTAATTTTATTTCTCTTTGTAGAGATGAGGTCTCTCTATGCTGTCCAGGATGGTCTTGAACTCCTGAGTTCAAGCAATCCTTCTGCCTCGGCCTCCCAAAGTGCTAGGGTTACAGATGTGAGTCACTGCACCTGGCCAATGTTCAGTTTTCAACAAAATAGCATGATATATGTAATGAATCAGGAAAGTGTAGCTCATAGCAAATGTGTGTGTGTGTATATATATATATATATATATATATTTATATGTATTTTATATATATATAATATATATACACACACACATATATATACAGGCCAGATGATGCATTTACCTTTTTTTTCTTTTTTTGGAGATGGAATCTCACTTTGTCACTTAAGCTAGAGTGCAGTGGTGTGATCTCAGCTCACTGTAACATCCAGCTACTGGATTCAAGTGATTCTCCTGCCTCAGTCTCCTGAGTAGCTGGGACTACAGGCATGCACCACCATGGCCAGCTAATTGTTGTATTTTTAGTAGAGACAGATTTCACCATGCTGGCCAGGCTGGGTATAAACTCCAGACCTCAAGTGATCCACCCGCCTTGACCTCCCAAAGTGCTGGGATTACAGGCGTGAGCCATAGCACCCAGCCCAAACAAATATTTTAAATCAGTCATTAAAATATGTTTCAAAAACTATAGGTAACCGTGCATAAATAATTAAATGGAAGTCTAGCAATAATATCTTGTCAAATAAAGAATTTCAGTAAAGAGAAAAAAAATATAAGAAATGAGACTCAAATAGTAATTTTACAGTTGGAAAAGAAAATAATTGAACTAAAAACTTGCTATAGGATATGAACAACAGATTTATTCTGGAGGAAAAAGAGATGAGTAAATATAGATAGGTAGATGAAGACTCTTCAATCTGAGGAATGAAAAAAAAAATAAAACAGAAGGAAGGAAAATAAAAAGTCTCAGAGACCTGTAGTACACTATCAAGCAAAGCAACAAATAGTTCTACAGGAGAGAAAGAACAGGGCAGAAAATCCCTTTAAGAAATTATTACTGAAAACTTTCCAAATCTGATTTTTAAAACCCCATTAATCTGCATATCCAAGAATCTCAGTGATCTGCAAGTAAGATAAAGAGATGCACACCTAGATCCATTACAGTCAAACTTTTGGAAACCAAGAACAGCGTGGATCTTGAACATACTATGAGAAAAAAGAGTCATCAAGTACGAGGTATTCTCAAGGGTTAACAGTCACTTTTTATAAGAAATCATGGAAGCTAGAGGCAATATGGTGTCATATTAAACATATAAAAAAATAAAAATCATTGACAACCTAAAATTTTATATCCAGTAAGAGTGCCCTTCAACAATGAAGAAGAAAGTAGAACAACTTTAGACAAAACAGAAACAGAATATTTATTACTACCCAAACAGCCCTGCAAGAAATACAAAGTGAGTTTTTTAGGTTGAATGAAAGACACTAGATAGCAACTCATTGCCATGTCTATAAATAAAGGACACAGGTAAATGTAATTATATCAGCAAATAAGAAAACAAAAGTATTTTATTTGCAACTTTTTTCTTCTCTTATGTGATTTAAAAAGGCCTTAAAGAAATAATTATAACATCTTGATAGTCTTCAATTGTATAAATATGAAATTTTTACAACAACAATAGTACAAAGGAAGGGGTAGGGAAATAGTGGAGTAAAGTTTGTGTTAAAATTAATCAAAACCAGGTAGTTTTAAATTAAGATGCTTATGGTAATACCCAGGGCATTCATTATGAAATTGACTCACAAAAGATTGCCTGTCTACTCTTTTTCATAGAACATGTAAGCTAATAATAGGAGTAGCTCCACCTTCTGATTAGTCAGTGTTATAATATTCCCCCAAGTAATAGGTCATTCCTTCCCCTTCATGTCTTTTCCCTAGACAAAGTGAGGAATAATTTTTGGCGTTCTCAACATTTTTCCACTGTCCAAAACCACTGACAGGTTTTACCCCTCATGGCAACTAGGTTTATAACTTGTTAATATTAGTATTAATGAGTGTATAACTGAATAATTTTGTTGATTATATTTCCTTTAAAATATTCAATCAATTTCAGGTTTATTTGTATCAGCTTATTTTTTTCATGTTTTATGTTTTTTTCACCAAATTTCATTTGCTTTTCAGGTTAATATTATATACATCTTAAAAATCTCTTTTTTTTTTCTTTAAGTCTTGCTCATATGAACATTTGCAATCAATGCTTGTGAATCATTTTTGGAATATGTTTTCTGACATCTTAGGACATAAATTTATTACTTCAAAAATTATCTTTCTTGACTACTCAGAATTCTGTGTATTCTGAATTATCTTTTAGGTATTTCTTTGTAATCAAATTAAAAACTACATAAAATTATTCTCTTTACTTTTTGCTGTTTTTTAAGAAATGTCAATATATCAAAGTGCCAATTCATAAGATGTTCTGATTTTAGCATCATTAAATGTCAAGAAAATAATCGAAATTACTTCATCATGTGTGTAGATTAAATCTTGGTTTCTTTGTATATATTTTTAATAAAAGAAAGAGTCACTTTATTTTGATCAGGTATATAATGTGGTTTTAGAGAACACAGTGTTTCTTTTAACTTTTAATGATTTAAATATAGGTATGCTGACGTGGACATTTTAAAGACAGTAATCAATAACATATTTTTGTTTATTTTTTGCACAATGTCTAATAAGATGAAGACAAAATATTTTAGTTTTCTTTTTTTCTATAGTTTCCATATCCAGTCATTTGTCATTTAAATGTTTTTTGGGGAAACAGGTCACATCAAATATCTGATGATTCCACTTTAAGAAGAAAATTTATTTTAAGGAGATACAAATCTTAATGAAGAGAGTCAAATGTCTCAGTCTTCATAAGAGGTCTATTACTGATTTATCAGTTCATTATCTTCTTAACTTTTCCCTTTATAAATCTGAAACATCTGATTAACTCTGGTGCTATTAAAAGCATCACCCATGTATGAGACATCAAATGCACTAAGGGCATATTAAGATTATTTGACTGCTTTAATAAATTGCACTGGTGTATTCCTCCCTGCGGAGGAAAATAAAGCAAAACAATATAGACCAATGACTGAGAACAGATGTCAACAATACAAGAAGAAAACAAATTATGCTTTGCCCTTCTTCCGGTTCCTATGTGGTTATAATTTATTGTAATGACAATTTACCTCACCCAAGGAAACATGAAACACTATAGATTTTTCAGTTATTTTTATAACTTAGAATTAATGATGTAAATTCATCAGGTTCAATGAAAACTAATAAATAACAGGTATTTGATTATATGGCAGTCATTCAACGGTACTAATGTACATAATCTTTTTCTAAGCATTGTGGACAGAATTGTATAATTCATTATTTGGGCCTTTATCAAGACTATTATCTAGTGAGAAAGAAAAATCTACCCACGTACAGAACTTAAATGCCCATATAAGGCCTTACCCAGGACTAAATGAAGACAGACTACAAATACTGCAAAAAGCCAAATGAGAAAGACATCAGAGTACATTCTCTCATCGACTTCATTCCCTTCACTGGCTCATGTGCGTATTAGTGTACTCGTTCATTCAGTGAACATCAATATTTTGGTCATTCAAAATAGTACTAGTTTAGCAAATAACATGAACATATGCATTTATCCATTCATTCTTCAATCAATGATAAAACATTTAATATTCTTCCCTTAGGCTTCAGTCACTATGCTTGGTGCTGATAGAACAAGGATAATTATAATCCAGTCCCAATATTTCAGATCATTAAAGCCCAGAGAAGTAAAAATTTATAGCAAATGCAGTAAGTCAGCATCAGAATGCCTTAGTGGAGATTGTATTTGTGTGTGTGTGTGCGGTGGGAGTGGTGTTTTGGTCAGAGATCCAAACTGAAAACTGTCCCAAAAGTTACTAGTTATTAGACCTTTGTTTGGGGCCTAATTTCTACTCCAGAGTCATTGCTCAATAAATGTCACCTAAAATTGCTCTAATAGAGACAAAGAAGGTATCTTGGGAGTACAGGAAAAAGACTCTTTTGCTTCAAAGTACAGTGGAAGCTCCCTATGGAGGTTGGCATTTGAACTTGACTTTTAGAGGATGAGTATATTTATTAGATCAAGGAGAAGAAAGGGCAAGTCCAGCATGTGCAAATTCAGTCAGGTAGGCTCCAAGTATTTCTCTAACCACCAAGTATGAAGGGTCAGTGTGGAAAATCATAAGGACTGGGTTGGGAAAGGTGGAAATAATGCAAACCTAGAAAGGGCTTGTGTGACATAGAAATGTCAGCTTTATTGCCAACTCCTAGGAAGCCAGTAGGAATCAGTCTGGGTAGAGTGAAGGATATGGATGTTTACCTCACACAAGAGTTAGGATTGAGCAAGAGTGAAAAACTAGGAGGATATCGTAAAAGATGAGAAATGATAACTTCATGAATTTAGGCAGAAGGAATACGATCGGAAAATAGTGGAGGGCTTCTAGAGGAAAGGGGATCCTTCAGATGCATGCAAAAAAGACAATAAAGTCTATGATGTTTAATAGTTTTCTATTTATGCTTATGATGCTCATGTTAGGAATACATGGGTACTAGGTTGGCAGGAAAGTTAGTAAATTCAGACTTTGTACATTATGAGTTAAAAGCAACTTTAAAAAATCTCAATAGGGAAATATGTTTAGAATTAGAATAAAATTAAGCAGGCAGTTAGGATTTTAATGAAAGCTGTGTAATTAGCCAGTGAAGTCTGAAGCCTACAAAAGGTCACTTATCCAGAACATTTAGAGTGAAATAGTTGGGATTTTGATGTTATTCTATGTAAGACCATAGATGCTACATTGCGGAAGGAAGATAAAAATTCTTAAGAAGATAATCTAAAGTCATTAAAAAGGAATCCAAAAGAAGACTGTAATTGATATCATTTAAACAAAAGGATTTCAAGGAGGAAGTCTGCAAAAATGTCAAATGATCAATAAAGTTCTAGTAAAATGAATATTTAAAAGGTATCCTTTGTTGTTGTCTTTTAAACTTAACGATTAGCTTAGGTTTACTTCTTAGGTATAAAACTAAACTGCAATAGTTTAAAAAAATATGCTGCATAAAGCAGAGACAGATAGCATATTTTTTTTTTTGAGAAAATGGCTGCATAAGCACAGAGAGATATAGACCCATGGACAATATGACATTTTAGAATTGTTATTGTTTTATTGTTTTCCTTATTACTGTTGTTACTTTAAGTATGTCATTGGCCGGGCCATATTTATTGTTTAAGAGATACAGTACAAAAGAATAGCAACACTGAGTGTACAAGAGTTGTAAGAGAAACATTGATGGAGCAAGATATTAAGATGAGTAAAGATAACGTCTAGAGAGTGGAGAGAAGAATTAAATTGTTGTGAGATGTTAGGCACATTCATAACCTAATTAGCTGCAGAAAAGGATTGTAGTCAGAAATCCTTGATGCTTTAGGATAGCATTTTAATTATAATGAAAATGTAGGTCGAGGTTCTAGATAGAGGAATACTACACACACACACACACACACACACACACACGCACACACACACACAGAGGGATAAACATTTCTGAGTTTTTGCAATGGAGAAAATAAGTAGAGTTGTGGAAGTGAAACTGAACTGCACTTAGTACAATGAAACTTGCAGAATACTAGAGCACTTATAAGGAAGAATAACAATAACTTGAATGGTATATTTCTTTTTGGAGATGGAGTTTTGCACTCCAGGCTGGAGTGCAATGGTGCAATCTCAGCTCACTGCAATCTCAGCCTCCCAGGTTCAAGCGATTTTCCCCTCAGCCTCTGGAGTAGCTGGGATTACAGGCGCCCACCACATCACTGGCTAATTTTTTGTGTTTTTAGTAGAGATGGGGTTTCACCATGTTGGTCAGGCTGGTCTCGAACTCCTGATCTCAATTGATCCACCCACCATGGCCTCTCAAAGTGCTGGGATTACAGGCATGAGTCACAGCCCACAGCCTGAATGATGTATTTCTGATGCCTGGAATGCCATGTCAAAGGCCTTGAACTTTTTCTTTTAAACAAAGTATAAATCTATTTAATTTGCAGACGTTGAAAGCAAGTGACTACTTACATATCTATTGCAACAATGCAGTTACATTCCGATTAAAAGTTTCCTGGCCATCATCTTGGCAATATCAATAAAAACTGACATAGGTAAAAAAATTGTCAAGATTTAGTGATTACTTAGCGTAATATACAGTTAAAATGTTTGAAAGTAATATTGTAAGCATGAAAGTGTATTTATTTTTCAAATAGATTACATCCTTAAACAAGAGAACAAGGGAAAGACACAAGTCAAAGAATGTTAATGATGATTTTTTAAGAAGAATAAAAGAAAGAAAATCCCATAGACATGTTTCAAGAAATTTATATGCCATGCCCACTACTTCTGGACAACAAAGGTTCTCATTTTACTCGTTCACTTCATTAGGAGCATGGCGTGCTATTTTACCAATGTTGCCATTTCATCAATATGAATAATTGATATTTTAAATGACATGTTTATTTATGATGTATAATATTTAAAAATTTATAAATAATAGGCATACATGAATTGAGATACAATTACTTTAAAAATGATTTTCCTAAATGTCATCTAATACATTCTTAATGTATTGCTAGTCAATAATTTTAAGTAAATAGCTTTATAATTTTACTGTATAATGAAAGTTCATATTTCAAATTTATATCAAATTTATATTTACTAATGTAAAGCAATGAGTTATTCAGGAAAAATGATGTGATGTCTCAAATATTTATATAAAATTACTCACAACAAAAATTCTTCCCAAGTACAGTTTCAATTGGATTTTGATTAAAGATAGTCTAAAACAGAAACTAAATTAAAGCACAGTTACATTAAGATTCAATTAGGTACATTTAAATTGAAATGCTGTGGCTTTCTTGAGTAAAATTAACTCTACTGTTTCTTGCCATAAATTTCAGTATAGTTTATATATCAGATATATTATTCCACAAAGTTGAGTTGAAATAATGCATACACTATTGATATCCAAAAGAATTAAGATGAAAAGATAATTTATTATGAAAAAACTGAAAAAGGAACACAGTCTCAGTCTCATTTCAACTCTATAACTGAAAATGCTTCTTCTGATATATTTAATGAATCATATTTTCTACAGATAACAACAAATAGAAATGTCAAGCAGGTGAAATTATAAGAGAAATACAAAGGAAAATGAACCAAATTCAATAAGAAAGAGCCAGTGAAGTATAAATAAACTGTGTCATACAACAGGTTTTAATCTCTTTTGCAGAATAAAGTTGTCAGTTGCTACTCTTCACATCATTTTTCCACAAACTTACTATCTATGATGTCAGCTTGATAGGATTGAAGGATACAAATTATTGCTCCTGGGTGTATCTGTGAGGGTGTTGCTAAAGGAGATTAACATTGAGTCAGAGGGATGGGAAAGGCAGACCTACCCTTAATCTGGGTGAGCACAGTCTAATCAGCTGCTAGCTTGGCTAGAATAAAAAGCAGGCAGAAAACTGTGAAAAGAGAGACTGGCCTCCATCTTTCTCTCGTGCTGGAAGGTTCCTGCCCTTGAACTTAGTACTGCAAGTTCTTCAGTTTTGGAAGTCGGGCTGGTTCTCCTTGCTCCTCAGCCTACAGACAACTTATTGTGGGACCTTGTGATCATGTGAGTTAGTACTTAATAAACTCCCATACACACACACACACACACACACACACACGTGTGTGTGTATTTCATTAGTTCTGTCCCTCTAGAGAACCCTGACTAATACAGAGTTTGGTACCAGGAGTGGTTCTAGAGGAATAGAATATTAAGGATGGAGTTCATCATTGGTTTTGGGGTTTCCAGAGTTGGCTGCTTAATATGATTAGACTCAAAAATGCCAAGGACTGTACTGCTAATAGTACAGAGGACACTGGTAGTCTTTGGCATGAACTGTTTGGAGAGTTCTGCAAAATAAATGTATTTGACACTACTGATTGATTGCTCATGAGAGGCAAGAAGTTTAGTGACTCTTATGTAGAGAACCAAGGAACCATATGTAGAGAACCAAGGAACATGATGAAGCTGGTTAGTTTCTCCTAAGTTCAGTAGACAAAGCGATGAAAGACAATGATGAACTCAGGGATTCTATCTCCTGGCTTCAGAAGCAGATACTGAGCCTCAAATCTGTTAAGATTGCCCTGAGTGAGAGTCTTATCTCCTGCAGAGAACGAGCTGAAATTCTGTAAAAATAGACACAAGCTTTTATCATGAGAATGGGTGACCTGCAATGAAAGGTGCCTGCACAGCCTCACCAGGTGTCTACTATTAAAGTGAGAGTATTCATGGGAAAAGTATGGGGCCCTGCTACTTGGAATGAGGATGTGGAAGAAGACTTGGATGACGCTGAGGACACTGAGTTTTTAAACTCTGATGAACCATTTTTGCTAGAAGACACAACTTCCCCACCCCCATTACTTGAACAACCCCTCCCCAACCCATCGTGCCATTAACCTTTCCATCTTTATCTGAGGAGATAAACCCTGAGCTGCCTGAGGCAACACTGACGGCTTCCCCTGAAGAAGTTGCCAGGCAAGATAACTTTGATTTTCCTCAGGAGCTACCCCCAGCATCCCTGTTTACTACTAGACCTATAACTAAAGTCCTGGTGGGCACCGAGAGGTGAGGTTGAGAGCATGACCCATGAGGAGGTGCACTACACTCAAAAAGAACTGTTTGAGTTTTGTGATTTATACAGAAATCTGGAGAACAGGCATGGGAATGGATATTAAGGGTGCAGAATAATGGTAGAAGGGACACAGAGTTGGATCAGGCTGAATTTATTGATTTGGGCCCACTAAGTAGGGACTCTGCATTTAATGTGCAGTTCAAGGAGTTAAAAATAAAAAGTTCTAATAATTTGTTTGCTTGGTTAGTTGAAATATGGATTAAAACATGGTCCACTGTGAGTGAGCTGAAAATGCCTGATATCCCCTAGTTTAACATAGAGGAAAGAATCCAGAAGCTTAGGAATATTGGGATAGTGGAGTGGATTAGTCACTTTAGACCTACTGGGAGGGTCCAGAAAATATACCCTTGACCAATGCTTTGTGCTATAGATTTGTGAGGGCAGCACCTGCATCTTTGAAGAGCCCTGTAATGGCTCTTCTCCACATGTCAGATCTCACAGTGGGAACTACTGTCACTCAACTACAAAATTTAAATACAACGGGAATAATTGGATCCCAAAGTGGCAGGGGCCAAGTGGCGGCACTCAACCACGAAAGGTAAGGTGGGCATAGCTACCATATGGACAGCAGAGTAAAAGCAGAAATCAGAATAGTCTTACTCTTATAGAGCTCTGGCATTGGCTAATTAATCACAGGGTTCCTATAAGTGAAATTGATTGAAAACCTATTGCATTCTTATTTAATTTATATAAACAGAAAAACTTCTAGGTTGAATGGAAAAAAAGATTAATTTGAATTATAAAAACAGAGAATCACAGCCCCTCAATCAGTTTCCAGACTTGAACCAGTGTGCAGACCCAGAACCCCTTGAATGAAGGGGAGGCTGGGTACCCTTGAGGAAGGACTCCTCTACATTACTGATAATTTATGCAGTGAAACTTTCTCCCATCCTTTCCCAAGGAGATCTCTGGCCTTTTACCAGGGTAACTGTGCACTGGGGAAAGGGCAATGATCAGATATTTCAGGGACTTCTGGACACTGGCTCTGAGCTGACATTGATTCCAGGGGACCCAAAAAGTCATTGTGGCCCCCCAGTTAAATTAGGAGCTTATGGAGGTCAGGCAATTAATGGAGTTTTAGCTCAAGTTTGACTTACAGTGGTGCCAGAGGGTCCCTGGATGGATCTTATGTTCATTTCCCCACTGCCAGAAATAGACATACCTAACAGCCTGCAGAATCCCCACATTAGCTCCCTGACTGGTAGGGTGAGGGTTATTATGGTGGGAAAGGCCAAATGGTAGCCATTACAGCTGCCTTTATCTAGAAGAATATTAAGTCAAAAACAATATTGCATCCCTGGAGGGATTGCAGAAATTAATGCCACAATCAGAGACTTGAAAGACACAGGGGTCATGATTCCCACCACATCTCTATTTAACTCTCTCATTTGACTTCTGCAGAAGACAGATGGATCTTAGAGAATGGCAATGCTTTTGCCAAGACTACCATCCGTGGACTCATAGAATGCCTTATCCACCGTCATGATATTCCCCACAGCATTGCCTCTGACCAAGGCACTTACTTTATGGCTAAAGAAGTGTGGCAGTGGGCTCATGCTCATGGAATTCAGTAGTCTACCATGTTCCCCATCATCCTGAACCAGCTGGATTGATAGAAAGGTGGAATGGCCTTTGGAAGTCACAACTGCAGTGCCAGCTAAGTGACAACACTTTACCGGGCTGGGGCAAGGTTCTCCAGAAGGCCATGTGTGTTCTGAATCAGCATCCAATATATGCTACTGTTTCTCTCACAGTCAGGATTCAGGGGTCCAGGAATCAAGGGGTGGAAGTCGAAGTGACACCACTCACCATCACCTCTAATGCTCCACTAGCAAATTTTTTACTTCTTCTTCCTAGAACATTACATTCTGCTGGCTTAGAGGTTTTAGTTCCAGAGGGAGGAAGGCTGCCACCAAGAGACACAACAACAATTCCATTAAACTAGAAGTTAAGATTGCCACCTGGACACTGTGGGCTCCTCCTACCTTTAAGTCAACAGGTTGAAAAGGGAGTTACAGTGTTGGCTAGGGTGATTGACCCTGACTATCAAGATGAAATCAGTCTGCTATTCCATAATGGAGATAAGGAAGAGTATACTTGGAATATAGGAGATCCCTTAGGGCATCTCTTACTAGTACCATAAACAAAGATTTGGGTCAATCAACCAATAAAAAAACCATGATCTACTGAGGTGCTTGCTGAAGGCAAAGGGAATACAGAATGAGTAGTAGAAGAAGGTAGTCATCAATACCAGCTACAACCACGGGACCAACTGCAGAAACGAAGATTGTAACTGTTATGACTATTTCCTCCTTTTGTTAAAAACATGTTTGTTCATATATACACTTATACTAAGAAAATACCTTCATTTTATGTCCTTTATTATCATGTGAAGTAAGATTTGATTTTATTGAATATTTATGAATATTTATTATATTATATGAGTATGTATAATATATAATATATTATATATGTAATATATATTCCATTAGTTCTGTCTCTCAAGAGAATCCTGACTAATACAACATTCTACCTTGTATCTAAGTTATCATCTCACGTTTAAACACAATGAATTCCTTATTCAAAATAGCTACCCAATATGCTGTTATCAATCATCTAATAACATGAAAACATTCATACAAAAGTAAATATTCCTGGGCAAGAAACAACGAAATCCCACCGCTTTACAATAAATATTTTAGGATATCTACCATGAAATGTCTAATCTGTATATACATAGTATGTATGTACTATATATGTGCACATACCTGTATATTAATGCATTCTCAGATTATACTTATTTGCAGTCACCTTTTATATTATTATTAGTTTTTTCATTATTCGTTATAGATGAAAGAGAAAGCTCACAATATATGTCTCTTCTTACAATATAGGCATTTATCTTCTCTAAAGATGAAATACAGAACAAAAACTATCTCTGTATCTAGAATTGAAAACACCCCAACAAATTTATGTATCATTTTGCAAAAAAAAAGCCTCCATAGCTTTTATATATATTTGCTTTTAGTTAGAAAAGATATGCAATAAAGAACTATGCTTTTGTATGTTGTTAATTTTGTGATGTTACTAATCTCTTTGCTTGAGAGTCTGGAAAATAAGGGAGAAAATTAATTGAGTACAGTGAATGAGAATATTTCTACATGATCTATAAATGGTCTATTCACAGCTAGTGCTTTATGTTAGAATCATGAACCCAACATTAAAAAGTACATTATAGACATAAAGGACAAATTTGAACATTTTTATTTTTCTAGAGTTTAATTCATATTGAATGCTTCAGGTGGTTAATTCAAATCAATTTTTCATAGCAATTTGTTATGAAATAAGCAATTATGTTGGTATTGCTTAAAACTTCAAACCAGTGTTTATTTTTTTTCTTTTTGATCTCTTAAAACTATTTTTAATTCATAAGTCCTCATCAAAATTGAGAGCATACATTAAAATCCAATGTATAAGACAACTTGTTTTTTAAACAAGTTCTTTCCTATGGTCTCACTCAAAGCAGATAAATGAATTTCGATTTATAAGGACATGAGTACCAACAGCTGTTATTTTGCTTTTAACATTTTTTTTTTTCTAGGAAATTGCCTGTTATCAAATGCTCAGAATTCAGGATATGTTTTTATCTTTCCAGGTAGATAATGATGACTTGTTATTATAGTAATGTGGCAATATAAGTATAGGTTTATCATACACAAGGTACATGAATGATTTATACTACAGAGTAGCCAAATTATTTTTTAGTCTAAATGTCTAAAACTTCTAATAATGGTTAACAAATTTTATAAAGAAAATCCTTCTGTATACCTGAGTGAACACTAGATTACTGTTAAATGTATCTGTCAGATTGATTGATACATAAAATAGCTTTGTAGTCTAGTAACTACCTCATGGACCACTTATTAAGAGATTAAATTAAATTTTCTGAGCATTTTACAGGATCTTATTTTTAAAAAACACATGTGAGTCATTTATTTATTTGTAGTTAAAATTGAATTATTAACTCTCTTTTCTATGCTCTTAAAGGAAAAGAAAACTGTTAAATCTGCTATTATAAGGCTCCAGGCAGAAGAGTTATCAATTGAACTCAATGTTACAGTCCTTCAATATAATATCTACTGATATGCAAAATATTTTATTTGTATTTAATATATAGGCAATTTGTGTAGAATTTTTCTTTAAAATAGAATAGCATCACTGGCAAATTTCCAGAAAAATCACATGGTTTAAGGTAGTTGCTTATCGCCTATAAACGGTAGCCTGAGTAAATATTACAGTTATTTTGACAATTAAGAAAGTGCGGTAAAGAATGACTTGAAATCCTTAGACTAGAACTCAGGATATAGCTTCCTTTATTTGTATCTACTAGTTTTATTTTATTTTTTTAACCTGGTTGATCTTGTTTATTTTCCGAACATAACTTAGTGATAATCACCCTTAACAGTCCTTCTCTGAATTTTTTTAAAATTTAGATTCTTTTCTTTAGTGTTCTCCTAGTACCTAAGGTAATATTAGAGTAAAATTTTATGAGAATGCAGGTATCTTATTGTACAGTGAGCTGAGAACATCAAGGGGTGTATAGATCATGGCGGTCCAAATGTTCTTTATGACTATCAACCGCAATCATAATTAAAATAGTTGCCTTTTGAAGGAAAAAAAGAAAAACTTTAGCAATATCAGATATCCACTCGCGATTTCAGGGAAAGGAGGAAGGACAGAGATAAGTTAGGTTTCATTTCTATCATTTAATTTGGCAAAGAATCATGATGCTACTTTTGTGCCTTGTGTGGCCATCACTTAGATTCATACATGGAAGGTCATCTTGGCAACTTTTGCCCGGAGAATGAGGCTCTGGTGAAGAAATATAGAAGAAGGAAGCTGGAGGCCAGGCACGGTGGCTCATGCTTGTAATCCCAGCACTTTGGTAGGTGGAGAAGGGTAGATCACGAGGTCAGGAGATCGAGACCATCCTGGCTAACACGGTGAAATCCTGTCTTTACTAAAAATGCAAAAAATTAGCTGGACGTGGTGGCATGTGCCCATAGTCCCAGCTACTCGGGAGTCTGAGGCAGGAGAATCGGTTGAACTTGGGAGGCGGAGTTTGCAGAGAGCCGGGATAGCGCCACTGCACTCCAGCCTGGGCAACAAAGTGAGACTCTGTCTTAAAAAAAAAAAAAAAAAAAAAAAGCTGGAGGGAATAAACAGAAATGGTAGTAGAGTTCAATTATATGAAGGGGTGGGACAGTAAAAGAGACAACACTTCCCTGTGTACCCTAAAAAACAAAAACAAAAAAAAAAAAAGAAAAAGAAAAAGGAATAGTACATACGTTCAGAACACAGCAGCACCAGTGATTTCAGAATTTGCATGATTTTCTCTAATTCCATTTCCTCCAATCCATTGTGCCGGAGGAGACAGCTACAGGAAGAGTGGAGGAATGAAATAAGCAGGGACAAAGTGCAAGATAAAGCCACACATAGCAATGCTTGACTTAAGGTCTCCCACCGAAGAGTAAACAGGAACCAAGTGAAACAGGAAAAGTTCCCTTATCCCCCTCACAGGACACATGCAGTGGAGTGGCTCGCTTCTTCAGTGCACTGCTGCTCAAACCCCTAGGGGGAGCATGCAGATGGGCAGGTTGTGGGGTTCTGACCCCATGGCAGTGTCTAGGGGTGAATGTTTACAGCTCCTGAAGCCCCAGTGGGAGTGTGTTTCAGGGTGATCTTTTAGTTTAGTCTTCCATAGACGGCTTGTGTTAGTCAGCTCAATTAGACCCCTGCCTTATTGCAAGGATAGAGGGCTTTCTGTATCCCGCAATTTCTTGTCTTGTTGTACTAGAAGAATCGGGCCACACGTGGGCTTGGATAATGAGTGCAAAGTTTTATTGAATGGAAGTAGCTCTCAGCAGATCGGTGAGTCAGAGAGGAGATGGAGTGGGAAGGTGGTTTTCCCCTGGAGTTGTGCTGCTCAACAGCCGGGCTCTCCTCTGACCGCTCTGGCCAAACTCTCAGTCATTCCACCGGTCCATGGCCTCCTGGCACAGAGTGGTGGCATGGCAGGCCAGGGTGGTCTTGGGAAATGTAACATTTGGGCAGGAGAACAGAAATGCCTGTCCTCACCCAGGTTCGTGGGCATAGACCCAGGAATGGAGCCCTAGCCAATGACCAAGCCCTTCCCCTCTCAGCTCCCATATCACAAGGGCTTAAAAAACGTGAAACTGAATGCCAAGTTGTTGAATTAAACTGGAGTGGGGTCTTACTGTTTTGTTTTATATATATATATATATATATACACACACACACACACACACATATGTATACTCTTAAAAAATATATAAAATATATATTATATATATTCTCTTAAAAAATGATACCGAAAGTAACCAAATATCTATAGCATATATACTGTGTTTGAAGGTGTTGGCAACTGAGAAAATAGTTTCCTGATTGCACTACAAGAAACTCTGCCAATTTGATGAAATGGGTTTACTTTCTTTCTGTTGTAGTTGTTTGGTTGTTGTTGCTGTTTTTGAGACAGGGTCTCTCTCATTCTTTCACCGAGGCTGGAGTCCCTAGACATAATCTCAATTCAATGAAACCTCCACCTCCTGGGCTCAAGCAATCCTCCTGCCTCAGCCTCCTGAGTAGTTGGGACTACAGGTATGCACCATCATGCTTGGTTAACTTTTCAATTTTAATTATTTTTTAGAGACTAAATCTCTGTTGCCCAGGCTGGTCTTAAACTCTTGAGCTCAAGTGATCCTCCTGCCTTGGCCTCTTCAAGTGTTTGGATTTTAAGTGTGAGCCCCTGCACTCAGCCAAGGTTTACTTCTTTTTATATAGTGGTACTGACATGTGCTTTAATATATATCCCTTAGTAGTTTCTGAATGTTTTATTTTTCTTCCTATATGACATTATCTTAACAGGTATACAATAATCTGATGACTTGAAATTATTACAATTCATCTGTAAATAGCTAATTTCTCTCCTTTGGGATAAAATAAGCTGCAGTGAAAATGGAGAAAGTGTGCATACCATTTCTACTAGTTCTATTCTATTCTAGCTTCTTAACAGGATATCGAGCGCTTTGGTATACATCACATTTTTGTAATTATAAAATAGTAAGATAACTCATATACATTGTATAATGTCCAAAATGTAATGTATAAACACACCGATATCACAGTACTGTCATTTTCATGTGCAAACTAAATCATAGTAATTATAAAAAAAATCTTTATCAATAATGTCATTCATGTACACATAAAATAATACAAATGATGGAAATATTTGGAGTTAAACATGCCTAAGGCCACTTTCTGGGAAGCTTCTTACACATACTTCACTATGCTTTTAGAAGTTGATTCTCTGTGATTAGGCCAGCATGAGCTGGAATACAGCGATGAGGAGAAGAATTATTCACACTGGCCAGCGCCATGGCTAGGTTCTTAATGGGATGCTCTATAACCAACGATGACCAGTTCATCCCACCACAAAGCAGGGGACAAAAACTCAAAACTATGTAAGACGATGTTCAGTCAACATGTAAGCAAAGGTCCTGAGTGAGCAAAAAAGGGCTGGAAGTAGAAGCAAGAAAACAGTCTTTTAGTTGATAGCAGATAAGCTGGGGGAAAAGGATGTAGATTTCAGAGTATCATGACAGCTGCTCTCAAACTATTTTCTATATTAATAACCAGAATAAGTATGCATAACATTTCACTTTTTTTCCATGGGTAAAAGAGAAACAAATAGTGAGACCCGTTAGAAAACATTATTTTGACATAGTTGAACCAATCATATAAATGGAATAAACTACTGGGAAGAAAATGCAATATTTGAAATGCAGTCATACAGAAAATTGTCCCTAGATTGAATTAAGTGTAAGCTGTTTGTTGGAACTTATCCTAAATTTATTTTCTCATGTTTCATGCTAGAAAGGAAATACTATCAAAGTTGGACTAATCTCAATTTTACACTTCCCTTGTCTTCCTTCTGCTTCTTTTGCAAGTACATTTCTCCTAAAATTGTACTGCCTTCCAGGGATATTATTTATTTGGGGGCTAACTCCACCACAAAGGCTGTCCTTAGTACATTTAATTTACTCACAGCAAATGAAGGAAGCGATGATCGGGTGAATGACAGAAATGTGTCTTTTTCAATAAAAATGAATACAGGGAAGAGACAGTAAGTAGATGGAATGTGTTTTAAAAGAGATATTTTTAAATTTCCCATTTTATAAAACACACATTTTAATTGTTACTAAATGCTGCAGTTATAGCAGCCAAAACTTGAGTAGAAAAAGACATCACTTTTGATTTGAGGTGATGACCATGATATAGCTATGGAATAATTATGGCTTTAGATTTATTACATCAAACCACAAGAAATTGATTTTTATATATGTTAAAAACATTAAAAATCAGTCATTTTATATGATTCAACTTAAAGGAGACATTTATTTAATAATCCAGATGAAGGTGTATGTGATAGAAGTGGACAGGGTTGGATCTTTTTAATATATACAATACATACATATATGCATATATATTCTACCTTTAAATCTGATGGTCTGTTAAGAACTGTGATAATGATAAACATTTTTAACACTGAATTTCAGGTTTAACTGATTATACTTGCCCTATAACTAGTAGTAGGTACATTATTCAGCCATTTTTTTTTTCAGACAAAAAATACAAACATGAAAGAAGGGAATATATTCGATAGAGAAATAGTTACTAAGAAACAAAAGCCATATATACCTGTCCTGATCAACTCATAGGTCAGAGCTAATATTCTAAGCTGATATTCTATAGCTAAGTTAATAAATATACACATCTACAATTACAACTGAATGCTTTTTAAGATGAATTGCTTTGCTCCATTAGCAAAATATCACTACATATGGACAAGTTAATTCATTACTCTAAGAATTCAAGGACTAGATACTGCAGTACACATTAAGTTGGTAAGAAGAGGAATAAATAGCAACCAAGAATTAGTCAAACATGGCCTAATTTTTTTTAAGGTTTCTATTTCCAAGAAGCCCATTACAGAAAGAGCATTTTTTGAGAAGAAAATAATGTACTCATTCTGAATTATCCACTCTCCCCTCATCTCCAATTATTTTTTATAATTGTGTCCTCCATTAAAATTGATTACAGCTAAACGTTTTTGATCAATAACACACGTTTTAGTTGGTCATTATGTTTAAAGAAAGAAAAATATGTACATACACATATATATTTGTGAATATACGTACAGAATTAACTGTGAGTTAAGCAACTTTGCCTTAGATTTACATAAAAACTTCTTAATTAGTACTTAAACCATATGAATGTAAATACAACCTGATACAGAAACTGGAAATATAGCACTTATTTCTAATAAATGTGAAATCAAAGTGACTTTGTAACATAGAAAGAGAGTCGGTGACTTTTGCATTTCAATACGCTCACTGATGTTTTAAAGAAGAACAACAATCGCTATGTAAAAATTACTGAACCAGATCATGTCAAATTCTTTAAGGAACAGATGTGGAGTTTTTATGATTCACCCAAGAGTAGCAAATACATTATCGTTTCTAGAGTAAATACACTGAAACAATTATAAAGATGTCGAAATTCTGTTTTATTGCCCAATTCTTTTTTTTTTTTTTTTCAAAAGGCATGAGAGAAATTTGTCACACCTTTAGTCACACAGCAAATTTTGAACACTTCCTATTTATGTTTGGAAAAATTCTCATGTCATGACATTTTTCACCGAAGCAAAAGTCAGAAATTTGCTTTTGTCGCCTCTTTTTTAATAGCTAAAATATTTTGCAGTGATGTTGTCTTTCAAACTGTAAATATGGGACTCTCATCCAGGAAAGAACAACATAGGAGGCAAATTCCATACATATCCATCTTGTCTGGTAAGAGTGATGGCAGAATGACCTGGACTTCAAGGCCAGACATGAAAAACATTTTGACCTCCAGTGCCAGCGTCATGAGGGTGAGCTGTGGTGACTCCAGTTGTAGTCTTGCCAGTTGTAGGATCCTCACTGGAACATTCCCGTGTTGGGATCTGTGGCCATTTAGTAGTTTCTGTGAGTGACTTCTGACCTACCCAAAGATCCAAATGTCTTTTAGTAGACTCCATTTTTACTTCAATTAGTTTCCTCTTTTTTCCGTTATTTTTAAAATTTCATTAAAGAAATTTTTTGATAGACCAGATGCGGTGGCTCATGCCTATAATCCTAGCACTTTCGGATGCCCAAGAGGGAAGATGACTTTGAGGTCAGTAGTTGGAGACCAGCCTGGGCAACATGGCATAATCCCATCTTTACGAAAATACAAAAATTAGCCAGGTGTGGTGGTGCACGCCTGTAATCCCAACTATTCAGGAGGTCGAGGCAAGATAATCACTTGAACTGGGGAGGCAGAGGTTGTAGTGAGCCCAGATCTTGCCACTGCACTCCAGCCTGGGCAACAGAGTGAGACCCTGTTTTGTTTTGTTCTGCGTTTGTTTTTTCAAAAGAATCCTCATCATGTGAAAAATTGGTGCCAAACATAATTACAGGCAATGGAGCCTCAAGGAAATAAAAATCCAGGGCTAGTTATCTGGTCTGATTATATTGCCAGGGTAAAAGAATTCATCTTGTATTGAAAGAATGTGATTCTTGCTGTCCCTGGCAGACAGTAATGAAAGGATTATTTAAATTTTCAACTATGGTCACTGATGTAATACATCTATACTTACAGTTTCTAGAGTTATGACATTGGCATAAGGAATACAAGCCCTGTGAGATAAACTGATTGCTTCTGATTATACTCAGCCCTATCAGAGAAAGATAATGACGGCTTTCCCTAATTTCTCAACTCTTGGGATGATCGGATAAGTAGGAGTTGTCCATAGCTGTGCCAAAAGTAGCCCCAAATCAGGTACAAAGATGGCTGAATTATAACGCTATTTGAATTGTCAGCTTCACCAACCTTTTATTTGAAACTCAGGGAATTATTGTAAAAGTGTGTGACCTGGAGAATAGGAATGGAGTGATATAGGAGTAGACCATTCAGAATAGAGCCCACCCCAAACCTCACTGAATTTCTGTTGCCAGCAATAGTTATTCCTCTCCCACTCCCCCATGTGTCTGCTTCTATGTTGCTTAAATGCTCTACAATAACACACCTTGGGAAAGGACTTGCTGGGCATGTTCTTACTCTTCAGCCCTCACCATGACCTCATTTCATGGTTCCTTTTAGACTCAAATTAGCTTCTGTTTGCTTGAGAGTAGTTGAAGTGGAGCAGACATGTGAATTATGTCTCATGCCAAAATAATTGCAAGATTTTGCTAGATGATATTACTAACAATGTCAAGAATGTCTATGGGAAGAAATCCTGGGGGTTTTAGAGCCTTAAGGACACAACATAGCATGAGAAGAGATATGCATAATTATACTGGACATTCTGAATTCAATGCACTATTTAAGGGGTGGATAATTCTTCTCTGCAAAAGGCCACATAGTAAATATTTAAGCTTTAGAGACCAAATGATTCCTGTCATAACTATTCAACATTGCCACTGTAGTCAGAAAAGAGTTACAGATAATACATAAATAGCTATCCGTAAGGTCCAATAAAACTTTATTTATAAAAACAGGTAGTGGGCTGAGTTCGACATTCAGGTTGTAGTTTGCTGACCCCTATGGTTGCTCATACGTTACTACTAATTGTATTTACTGTGTGGTTGATTGAAAGCCCTATCCCAGAGCAAACAAAAGCTAAGTAAGTTTGAAATAACGAGCATTCCTTGAGAAGACATTCAAAAACTTTGGGAAGAATAGATTACAGATTTTCAAAAACTACCAGGCTAACTACAAAGGCCCTACTATGCGTCAAATGTATAATTGAGGAAGGGGCTTTATATACAGTTACATTGCGAAGATATTCCAGACTTGAACTATCACCATGGTGTCTCACCCAGTTCTTAGATTTCAACTATTATATAGTCCTAAAGCTTCCTAAATGAAACTTAAGGATATTATCATTAGGAAGAATCACGTGAGAACATGAGAGGTCTGCTGGAAATACTCCTTCTGACCTTTAAAGTTATCTAAGGTCAATTGTCATAGTAATTACACATGGTAGATTGGGAACTACTTAGAAAAATCAATTATTACTGGAAATCCTCCCTAGCTAACACAAATATGTGAGAAGCTGGTATATCACTGTCAGTCAACCCATAGAGATGTTTAACAGGGTTCTGGCAATTAATGTAAATTTTAAGTCCAGTTCAAGGTGTATCCACTTGATTCTGAATGTTGTGCTTATGTACTCAGTTACTGAATGTAGAGCTAGAATTATTTTACTTAGCAACTTACAGAATCTACACATTCCCTTTCTAATTCATGGTTAGAGAGAGTCAAGTAGAAGCCCTGGAATCTCTCTTTTTCTACCAAAATAGTAAATGAAAACTCCTCCTAAAAGTTTGAGAAAACTTCAGCCAATAGTGCCACTATCAAGTATGTGCAAAGTGTGTATCATGTATTGTTATTTTTCTTTTGCCATTGCAAAAGACAGAATTGCATAAGTTTATTGGATCTTCTTAAACATATTTAGCTCCTCCTCCATATGTGTTTAGCTATGTTTCAGTGTGTTTGAGTAAATATATCTGGCACGTAGTATACAAATATTTACTAGGAATTTATTTTTCTACAGTCAAGTGAAGTAGTTTTGAAAGTTTTTATATGAGAAGACCTTGTTTTTTTGCCATATAATCACAGAAATGTGTAAATTGTAAGGTGACATGTCAGTTTTGCCCATAAGGAGTTAAACATATATACATATAATTCTATGGAGTACCATGATCACCTATTACTGTGATTGTATCATGCTAATTTTAAAATGAAGTTAACAAGTAGTGGGTACCCGATATATTTTGGTAAAATCTACAGAAGACAGAGACTGACAGATATATTACACTTTTGAATTTCTGGGTGTTCAGCTGTTGGAATGTTTTAGGAATTCTACTCCAGATAAAAGATAATTTATTGGTTCTTAGATCCTGTAGCACTACTTTTTGAACAGTGGGGAGCAATGCTTGATGGACCTCTTTGACCTTTGGAAGCAATAAATATCACACTGGAATGTGCTGCTCAGATTCATTTCCTTAGTGACCCCAGACTCTTTCACTTTTGAATGAACTCCAAAGCAAAAGAAGTCAGGCAAATTAAAATACATAACACAAATAGTTCTATGATCTTGCCCCAGTGACCCAATAGGTCCAAGAAAACTTGAAGTATTTCTGATAAATTGCAATGCCAAATAGAAATTGTTTTCATTTCTAACACATCATGAATTTTTAAATACGATTTTTGGTTCTTGTTTTCTCTCTAGAGATTAGAATATATTCTTTGTGAAGGTAGAGTTTGCATCTTTTTTCTTCTGTTTTCATTTGTTCATTGCTATACCTCCACGGCCTAGTTCAGTGTAATAGCTCACAATGTAGTTATTCAAATAATAGTATTATAATGCTATATAGAAAATTTAAAAGGGTCATGGATTAAGAGGAAAGGAAGGCCACGTGGTCAGGTACAAGGACATCATTTTTGTACTTGCTTAGGGAAGAATTCTGTCAGACATGAATCTTTAACAGATCCCTGGATAAAGTGTGAAAGAGAATCATGGAAAAGTTGGGAAGAAATTACTCCAGGCAGAACAATATGAGTTTGTACGTTCCTGAGGTAAGGTGAGCTTTGTGTATTTGAGACAAAGTGGAAAAGACAAATTATTTAGTAAGGCAAAGGAAGGTGAGGATGGTCAGATATAATTTGGAGAAGTGAGCAAAAGCTAGATCATATGGGGGTTTGTAGAGCATGGTGAGGAGTTTGAATTTATTGTTAAATAGTATAGGAAGTCACTAGATTTTCAAATAAGATATTTATGTGATTAGTTTTACCTTTTAGAAGATTTACTTGGTTTCTATGTAGAAAATAACTTGAAAGAGTGTTAATAGCAGGTGGAGGACCAATTAGGGCAAAGCTGTTGTACGCAAAGAAGAGTTGATGACGGCTTAATTTAGACTGGTGTTGGTGTTGGAGTGGGCTAGGGCGGAAGTGCTAGTCATCATGGCAGTAGTATTGAGCAGTGTAGTTGTGGATGTGGTCATAGTAGTAATGATAGTGAATGGGGTAGTCGGAGGCCAGGGTGATAGTGGTGGTAGTATTGGAGGTAATGGTCATTGTGGAGGCAATAATAGCACTGGTGTTGTTTTCTCTGCTACTTCTTTTGTGAAATAGGGATAGGTGCCTCCTAGGATGCCTAGAAGAATTAAATTAGCTAAAACATTACAAGAATTAGAAATGTGCCATAGCCAAGTGAGCACACAATAAATGATGACTGACCATAATATTTTGTCTCCAAAACGACCAACTTCGATTACTTGTTCCACGTTTGAATTCTATGGAATATGCCCACTCACACCAACCAAAATTATTTTCTATGGTAACAATGAATCATACATCTTCTGTTGAATATGATTTATTCTTTTCTGAACAATATACTTTAAATGAGTAATTCACCTTGCTGAGACATTCTAGTTCCACATTTTGAACTGATTAATGTATACCTTTCAAAGTGCATTTAATATTTCTTATGACGTTTGAAGGTTATTCCATCTGTCAATAAAAAAGAGTATCTTCTTATTAATAAACCCTTTCCCCATCAGTCTTCTTCAATCGTATAGCATTTGATTATTCATTTACTTATGAGAATAAATTATTTTGAAAAATGCAGTAATAGATGTATGCCCAATATACTACAGGACACATGTCTGTATTCATGTGGGTCAATCTAATAATTTAGTGATCAGGAAAAGTATGTACAGTTGTATTATCTCAGTTAGAAATGAAAAGAAGTCTAACAAGTGTTACCATATCATCTTCAACACTTCACTTACCATACTGTTTTCAAAAACAAACAAATAAAACAATACCTCAGGGGTACTTCAATTTTTCTCCTTAGGAATTTTCAAAACACTTAAATAACATTTAAGACACAGTGGTGTTTCCTTCTTATAGTTTCTCTGTTTGGATCAAAACAATAGAAAGAAAAATAGAAAAAAGGTACAAAACACTTGGTAAAATTGAAAGTATTTCCATTATTTTAGTCATGGAGAACTAATTACATGCATAATTGTTACATGTGTAAGTTGTCTTTGTTAGGATGAATAAACCCATTGGGCAACTGTGCCAGTCAGTATACCTATTCTCTTTTTTGAAAGAAAATAATCAGATTCCTTCATTTTGAGAGGTAGAACATTCTGGAATAAATAGACAAAGTAGACATATAAGTCAGTTTCATCCCAAGTAAATTTAAAGTAGGAGCAATTAATCAATAATGAGGTAATGGAATTTTAGATGAGTTTCAGGGCTGATGTGGACTTTGTCATGTTAATGTCACCATGTATAACTGGGAACATCTGCTGTCTGCCTTATTCTGTATGGTAATGTGGAACTTCATATATCTATATAATAACACACTAAGTCTTGTTACTTAGAAGATCTTATCCACAGTCAAGTGAATGCTCTATGACAGTGAATGATTGGTGAGCCTTAGTTAATCTCTGTATATGATTTGCAATCCTGTCTAGCATTGTTACACATAATATTCCTAGGAAGTAACATGGAAGGAACGTACTAATATTTTATTTTTATTTTTTGGTACAGTTCCTGACAATGTAGAGATTTTTAAAATACCATTTTCCTATTTTAACATGTGCTTTCAAGTATATTGTAGTCCTCCAGTAATGACATAGTTTCACATAGAAAATTCCATTATACATGTGAATGAATTATAGCATCATTTTAAGGACAAGATGTTGTAATTATACAGACCTGAATTCAAACTCTGTTTCAGCAACCTGTCATTTCTTGACCTTGGATAAATTATGTAATCTGAGACTTGGAATCTTCAATCACAAGAGGTGTGTTAAGGTTTATTGAGGAAACATACATAATGTGCTTAGTTTGGAAAACAACATGTAGTAAATAATGTAGTAATAATTCAATAAATTGACACTATTGTTATTTAAACATCACAAAATAAATGTTTACTTCATAACTGTATGAAATTATATTTAATTATAAAATAGTATAATATAAATATCTATTCTTTAGGAAGGTCTGATCACTATTAATTTGTAGTGGAAATATGAAAGGGAGATGGGTAAAACTATAACGTTTATTTACACATATTGAGAAAACATTCATTGGTTATATCACTCTCTGGGAAAACCACATATATATTGTATTAAAATGTATTTTTCAATAAGCTTAATTCAATTACTCTCATCTCTTCAATATACAAACTGTATGCCATTTATTGCTTATATAGTACATAGATAATTTTTATTTCTATGTGAGAAAATTCTCGTTTTAGGTCTCTTTCTTTAAAAATTGTAATGTACTTGGGGGCAAAAGGATACTTTACGCTTTGTCTCTCTTCAACACCTACTCAAAGCAGAGCTTGTGCTAACGGGCTGTGAAGAACACCAAAATATTTTATTCATATTATTTTATTGTAATGAAATGTCTCTTCAGAGGTTTTGAGAATGAAAAATCTCTAATTTGTTTTCTCAAACCGTTTTTAGATTATTTTGTCTGATTCTGACCTGGAAATATCTGCAGAAGTGTGGCATTTGTTGTCATTAGTGAATTCTAGCCACACTTCATTTAGAGAAATGAATATTTGAATATTATAGTTATTTGCAACAATTACGTATTATGCTTTATTGCAAGTTAAGTAGCCAATAATAGCAAGAGCTTTATTTAAAGATATTATGTATTGCTTCTCACTACATTATGAGATTATTCATTCACTCTTTGTTCTGTATTGTGAAATATCGGGGGGACAGTTAAAATCCACACACACACACATGCAGGGAGAGAGAAAAAGAATGAGAAACAGAGAGAGAGAGAAAAGGAAAGAAGGAAAGAAAAACAGGGAGACAAGCTGGGTATGTTTGTCAATTTATCAATATATCAATGTATTTAGATAATGTTTTTACTCTGTATGCAACACTTTAACATGATTCCACGACACTTAATATTTTAAAAATCAAATTATTCATAATTTCAGCCATATTAATTTGAATTTAAATATGATTAATTTGGCTTCCTAGAGATATGTCAAAACAAAAGTTTCTGACTATTTACGATGTAGGAGGAAAAGATGAATTGAACAAGCCCAAACAGAATTAATTTTTGGCACTGTTTATTAAAGTTATGAGTAAAGACAGAAAAAGATGAAATACCTCAAACTGAAATCTATTAGTGGCATAATTTAATTCTATGCGAAGCCCACAAAAGTTCCCCTGAATCAAAAGGATATTTAGTAATTAAATACGCTATAGAAGTCACAGAGTAAGATCATAGAAAACATATAATGTCTGAATGCCCAAATTAATCATTGTGTAACCCCATTATTGAATATAGTACAACCAGTATGTAAAATTTTATATATAGGTTAATATATGAGAAAGCTTAATAATAGTTTCTGAATTAGAAAGAAGATAAAAGCATGTTGCCAATCTATACTATTCCGATTTTGCTTAAAAATATGAGTATGTGCATATATATGTGAGTAAAGTGGATACATATATATACACACATATACCTTAATAGATATGCATATATGCATACATATGTAAGCAAATGCCATGTATATATAATATGTATAATATATGCTCACTCTACATGTACTCTACACAGATACATGAAAGAGAGGGAATATACACTGAAAATTAAGTGTTATTAACTTTAACTTGTCAATCTGTAGGAAAATAATTTTATTTCATATAATGTTATATTGTCAGTAAGGTCCAGAAAATATTCACTTTATTTCAAAGTAAAAATATGTTTCCTGGCAAAAGAAATAAAAATTATTTAGAATATCAACTTCTATTGTAATATTCCATAATTTATATACTTGGTCTACTTTTCATTTATTTACCCATTTATTCATTAACTGTGCACTCATTTATGTATTTATTCAGCACTAAAACTTAATTAGACTGTTTGTCATAGGCATGGTTTAAGAGTACACATGATTAATCAGAGGAGTATGTGTTAGAAACACAACAAAATTTATCAATTTTATGACTTAAAATATGCAAAAATAGTGGTAAATATTTGCACATTTTTTTTTTTTCTTGAAAACTAGTAGGCAAAAAGGATGCAATGGACGGTTTCTTTCTTTCTTTTTTTTTTTTTTCTCTGCAGACACAAACTGAGTGTCCTGTAATTTATTTATTTATTTATTTTATTATTTTATTTTTTATTATACTTTAAGTTCTAGGGTACATGTGCACAACGTGAAGGTTTGTTACATATGTATACATGTGCCCTGTTGGTGTGCTGCACCCATTAACTCGTCATTTACATTAGGTATATCTCCTAATGCTATCCCTCCCCTCTCCCCCCTCCCCACAATAGGACCCAGTGTGTGATGTTCCCCTTCCTGTGTCCAAGTGATCTCATTGTTCAGTTCCCACCTATGAGTGATGTTCAATAAGTACTTCAAAGGAGGTGGTGGTGTAATGGGGATGGAACTTAATAAAATTCTGTTCAAAGCATAACATTACCTCAGAGCTTCCTTGATAATGTTATGCAGCCATAAATTTTAAAAAGACAAAAGTTCAATTGTCAGTTGATTTCCCGATTAAACAAGACATTCTTCATACCATGAATGCCTTAAGAATTTGCTTGCAGAAAGTATTTAAACCACACGAAAAAAAGGATCTCAACTCTTGAGCATGAATAATCTTAATAGTCACCGATTCTGTCTCAATTATATCTAAAGCACTGAACTTTATCGAATGACCACGTCAGTCCATAGAGCCTGTATCATTAAATAATTGACCTCTGTCATCATCCAAGAGAATATACTGCAAGCTGTGGCTCCTTCAGGGACCCTCCTTCATGACCACGGGCACCTTGCCTTGGCTTTCTTATGATTTCCAGCCACTGGAAGCACTCTGTCTAAACACCTACCCTGCAGAAAGATTGCCAAATTCATTTTCAGTGCTTTTATGCGGCTCCTGACAAAACCTTAGATTTTTGTGTTTTGTGCTTACTGTTTGCAATTCTTATGTGTTTATAACATTTTCTTCAAATGAAAATATAAAAAATTTTATAAAATTCTGTCTATCAAGACTTAGGTCTGATATATAAACAATGTCAGAGAGTAACATTGTTTATATATGTATATATTTGTATATTTTTTACATATATTGAGCTAATGAGTGAATGCATGAATTGTGTAAATGCATGTGAAAGCGTGTCATCATTTTTTAAAATTTTGACTATCTTATTTTTGACATTTTAAAGTCATTTTCATACTACTGTATAATATGTTGCACATAATTTGTTAACCTTGTTTGTTTTTTAAGTAAAAATTAAAACCTGTGCACTGAAGAATCCTATGTAAACACATGATTCTCATCTATTTCACTGAAAAAGATATGCCAAAATAATAAGAGTCATTACTTTTCCGATTATACTTTTTTATAAATAAAGCCTCCAAGGCTGCTTATAGATTCTCTTGTATTAACTACTCTAGGTTGAATTCATTTCTGGGATACAAAATTACGTGTTTGGTAAAGGCACCGCAGAAGTTTTCTGGAATACAAAATTACGTGTTTGGTAAAGGCACCGCAGAAGTTTATTGAGAAGCAAAAATGTTTCTTTAATATAAAAGCAGATTTTTAAATTACTAAAAAATCAACACAATTTAAGTTTGGGAATATAACGTTTTCTAAATAGAATAAACTATGGAAATATAACATTTTTGTAAATTTAAATATATAATAGTTTATAGAACCTGTTCAAAATAGCTCTCCAATTTTTTTAAATACCAAAAACCTACTTAATTATTTTGTAATACACTTGTAGTGTGTTGCTGAATCTTATATGTGCTTTATGCTTAGGACTTCACACACTCAAAAATGAGGTTGACCAATTTGTGGGGATGTGGGTATTTGTTAATATTTTCTGACTTTCCTTTCAACATTCTAATCCCTCCCACTTCTCCCTGTCTGTCTCTCTCTTGTTGTTCCCTGATATTTTTATATGCCTTACTTCTTTGCTTTTTACATTTATGTTTTATTTTAGATATATCACTTTCAAACACCATATAGCCTGAATATTTTATTAATTTTAACAACCTGAGCCTCCCCCTCAACTTATTTATAGAAAGTATTAAAAACCCACAAAAGTGTGATCACATATATTCATAAAATTCTTCATGTCACCTTATATTTTTTTAATATTTAACTTAAAAAAATAGTATTTAAGGTACATGCAGAAAAGTTGACCTTTTGTGGTCTGTTTTATAAATTTTAATATGTTCTCCAACGCTATATGTTTTAATTTTCTGGAATGTCTTATAAATGCAATTATGCAGCATGTAGCCCATAAGATTGACTACTTGCAGCATAATAATTTTGAGACTCATTCAAGTTGTTGTATGTAGCAATAATTCATTACTTTTTCATTGTTGAGTAGCATTCCATTGTGTGGCTATGCTACATTTTGTAAAATCAATTCATTTAAGGACAACAGATTCCTTGAAGGATGTTTGGGTAGTTTTCATCCTTAGATTATTATAAATAGTAGTGGTCTCAACACTTACACACATTGTATAGTGAAAATAAATGTTTATCTGTTTATCTGTGTAAAATCTAGAAATAGAATGCTGGGTTACATGGTAAGCGTATGCTGAAGTTTACAAGAACCTGTCCAACTGTTTTCCACAGTGGCTTTACCATACTGCATTCCTGTTGGTAATATACGAGAGCTCCAGTTACTCTACATCTTTGTGTAGTGATGTCTCATTGTAGATTTAATTTGTATTTCTCTATGGTAATGATATTGAGCATTTATTCAGGTTCTCATTAGTTAGCTGCCTATCCTCCTTCATGAGGTGTATATGCACGAGTTTTTCTCATTTTAAAAATTAGCTCTATGTTTACTTAGTTTGGTTTTAGGAGGTGTTTACACATATGGAAACACATCTTTTGTCATATATGCAATTTACTCTGAATATATAGCTTGTCCTTTCAGTATCTCAGTCATGTCTTTCACAGAGCAAAAAAATTTTAAATTTTGATTAAATCTAATTTGCTCTCTTTATCAGTATACTTTTAGAGTTATGTCTAAGAATTTTTGCCTAACCCAAGGTATGCAGATCTTTTTTGTTTTCTTCTTAAAATATCATGTTATATTTTTATTGACATCTGTATTTTACTTTCAGTTAATTTTTATAAGATGTGAAGTTTAGGTCAAGGTTCTTTTATTGTATATTAATTTCCAGTTTCTCCAGTACCATTTATTGAAAAGATAATACTTTCTCCATTGAATATCTTTGTAACTTTGTCAAAAAGAAGCTATAATTTTATAGGTTTATTTTTAGACCCCATTTCTGTTCCGTTGAAGTGGTTTTTGATCTCTTGTCTATTTTCACAGCAATTCTGCTAGAGTTTTGATTAAAATGTTGTTGTCTATAGATCAATTTGGAAAGAATTGATATCTTAACAACATTGAGCTTTCCAATCTGTGTTCATATTACATCTCACCATTTATTTAGGATAATTTTTATCAGTGTTTTCATTTTTAATATACATATCCTGTTTTATTTGATTTATACTTAAGAATTTCACTTGTTATACATATGCTTTCATTATATATGTTTATTTCATTTTCCAATTATTGATAGCTAACATATAGGCAATGCTGAATTTATTAATTTAGTTCTAGGAGTTTCTTTTGATAATTACATAGAATTTTACAGGGATTTCAGGATATGTTACATTAAAGTGGTTTAAGATAGAGGTTTTGAAATGCTTATTAAAGTTGAAAATTTATTAACCTTGTACACAATAATTCAACTTATGAGTATATATTCTAGAGAAAATTTTGTACAAATACCATCAGAAAATACAAACTGGATTATTTTTCACAGTAATGTATATGATAACATGAGATTAGAAACAACCAAGATTTCAGAATCGCACTATATTTATACAACAAATTATTATACAAAATTGAACAGGAGCTATGCACAACAATATTAATAAAGTTCATAAACACATATTTGAGCGAATAAAGAATTATTAAAACATATTTGTATAAAGTAAAACTATGACACCTGGAAATAAACATTAAATTCCACATGATCAGTTACATATATTGGGAGATGGTGGAAGCAACCTGGAAGTATGATACAAAACAAATACTGTTTTACAGTTTAGATAACACATTATTTTTTAGGCTATATAGAAGGTGATAGTTGAACCTCATTTTATGTCTTGAATGTTAATGTTTTAAACGAAAGCCCTAAAAAGTAGCCTGTAATTCTGAATTCTATAAAGCATTTATTTGAACTAAGCTAAAGCTATTCAGCTGTACAGATGTCAGACTTGACTTTTACCAGATATTTTCCATTTCTCCTTCAGTATTGTCATTGCTTCATAGGTGAATAATAGGAAAGAATCCTCATCTATAAAGAAGTACGGAGCACAGCCATTTCTCCAACACAGAAACCCCAAATGCCTCTGTTTAGTTCTTTCAGATTGGCCATATTTTAGGGCAGAAAGCAGCAGTACTAGAAAAGTGTGTCTAAAAGGTTGGTTTAAGTAGTTCTTCTGCACAGGACACAAGAAGAAAGGGTTTAAGAATTGATTGATGCAACAATAAAACCCCATCAGTGACAGACTGTATAACTGCCACTTGTCAGTGATTACCAAATGTATTGAGAAACGTCTCCCTAGATAAGAGGATGAGGACAGGAAGACCTGAGCCTACTAACAAAAAGAAACACGGGCACTTATGAGGAAACAGAGATGTATAATTGATCTTTTAGAAGGACTTTGGACTATTGTAACTTCTTTTTAAGAAACAACACTATTTTCAATCAATCAGTGAATAAGTGACATATATCCATTTGAAATCTGTTTTTATTACTAGGACTGAGGAAATAGATGTTTTGTGTCATGTTATTCAGGGAATTTAGAAAACAATGTAGGTATTTGTAAAGATAACAAAATGCTTATAAGCATAATTGCTAAAAATGTATATTCAATATGCTTTGGGAACTCAGATAATTTAGGGAAACTTTATAGCTGTGGTGATATTTAACTTTAACAATGGGTATACATTTCCCAAGTGGTGAAAGAGGCAGGCAATGAATCCAATAGAAGACATGAGATGTGTGTGACAATGTGGGAAAAACTAAATGTAGAAACGTTTGTCAGTTGATGTGGCATTGAAGGCACCAAAATGCCAAGTGCTTCTTCTGAAAATGTGACTTTAGCTCTTGTCAGAGAGCCTTTGATGCAGTGTAAAGAAATTGCCTCTCCTGTAGATAAGAGGGATTAAAATGTATTAGCAATTGGAATAAATGATTAAATATGATTAAATATATACTTAAAAGTTAATCTTGTAAACCTTACATGTTCTCACAACAAAGTTGATAAGTATATGAGATGATGGATATGTTCATTTGTTGACTTAGTCATTTCACATGTATACATATATCAGAAAACCGCATTGTATGCTGTAAATATATATAATTTTTATTTTTCAATTGCAAATCTTAGTAGAGCTGGGGAAAATAGTCTTGTAGGTAAGAGTCAGAAGATTAGTCATCAGATAAAGAGACACAATAAATAATCTGATAATATAGTTCAAATGAAAGGGCAAATTTTTATATTTATTTTTATAGCAATATAAAAAACTGATGGTGGTCTAGGCAAAACAAAGAAAATCAGAATAGAAGCAAGCGTTATGGGCGGAAGAAAAAGGTGTAAACTTGGAATATACATCTATGATACAGCAGCTAATTATCTTGCTGATTTTTTTTACTTAAGGATAAAGCGTTGAATAAAGAAAGTAATCGTTCAGCAAATCCAAGCACACTGAAGAGCGGCAGGACTTATTATTGGCCACAAGGGATACCAACCTGGAGAATGCCCATACTAATTTACAGCAGTAAATCAGCATTTCTAAAATTTTGTCACAGAACAAATTAGTTTTAATCCATAAATTGTTTTAAGCTTATTTTACTTGACAAGGATTACTTGATAGGGAGGTGCCAGCAAGTTGCCTATCTCCCCTCCTCTACAACAACTTCAACCCATCATGTTGTCTCAAATATCATCATTAGAGTAATGAAGTTCTAGCAATATTTTACAATCATCTATCAAACTGTAAATATTCTATGAAAATGTAAATACTTCTATAGTGAATAAAAATCTAAGTTATATTTTATATTTGGGAGAAATTGGTTTACCATGTATTTTTGAATGATGATATTGAAGTAAAGGAAAGAGTAGGGGAATGCAGCACAAACTGATTAAGGATATTTGAGATACGGGGCCTATTTAAAATTTTACAAGATCTTAACCCTGATCCTTGTATCTGTTGTCAATACAGTCTATGTTTATATATATATTTGGTTGGTTTAATGATATTCTCCCTGCAGAAGACTGGAGAAAACTTACGTAATTTCCCGAATTGCCTGACTAAATAATCCCACTTGCATCCATTTGATGAACTAGCTAAGAAGTATCAGATCTGTGGCTATCTCTGAAGGTGTCCAGATGCTTCTGAATAAGTATGTATACCACATCTAACTTACAATAGCCATAAGCTCATCAATTTTTTAAAAAGACATTTAGATAGGTTATTGAAAAATATAATAGAAATAAAAGTTGATGGATATAGATGTGAAAGATGTATATGTGCATAGACACATGCACTATATGTACATGTGCAAATACATTCATGCATACCTATAGATAGGTATTTGATAGATGGATGGGTGGATAGATAGATAGATAGCAGATGGGTGAATGGATAAATCTAGATAGCAGCACATATCACTATATTTCAGATAAATAAGAAATACTCTTTTTTCTTATTATTTTTATCTTGTTTCCTGTGCTTATTCCCATTTTTCAGATGAAGAAACTGTAGCATGGAGAGATTAAGCAAATTTCCCTGGATTACAAGACTCTAAAAAATGAGGACTAAATTGATTTATCTCTAGCAGCCTGACTGGAGAGGCTACGGCCCCAATAACTGTAATATAGGCAGAGGAAATATTTCTTGGGAAGTAAACTGATCTTTAGTTTATTATAAGATTATTTTTAAAGTCAGCATGTGTGGTGAAAAGGATTCTTTCAACCTTTTATTAAACATTCATATTAAAAGAACACAAATAGGTAAATAATAAGTCAATATAAAATTAGAATGAGATATTATGGAATGGTTATTCCCTGAGAGGACTCACACACAGATAGGGACGTATAAGGAAAAAATAAAATCAATTCAAAGCTCTTCCTTCTTTTGTCTTTATTTTGTTTTTGTTTTGATAAACTGTGACACTGAGATAAAGTAAGCAGCTGTGGGAAAGAATGCTGATAGGCCTTCCTCAGGCTCAGTGAGTACATTTTTGAATAGAAAACAAGTTTTAGTGAAACGATAAATATATGTATATTTTTACCCTTCTACTGCAACTCAGGCATTTTGACATTTTTAAAAAAGTGAGCTGCACATCACTTCTCCTGGTAGCGTTTACCCTAGGTAGACCTCAGGCCACTATAGGTACTTCCTGCTTGTCTTAAAAATTATACGTTATGATAATCCTGTTTTGTCAACTCAGCATGTCTTTTAAAAGGACCAATAAAGCTCTCTTAGGGCAAGAAATAAAGGTCATTATATTTCTCCTCAACATTCAGCATAGTTACAATGTATTGAAATTAAGTCAGTCAAATCTGGTATATTTTGGGATCATCTAGCTAACAAAATAAAGGTTTTACAGGATAAAAGCAAAGCGAGTAACTAAGCAAGGTAAAATTCAGACAGTAGCATACTTATTCACTTTATTCATTAAAACTTTAAGATTTTATTAAAAATGATCTTATGGTTTGCATAATCATGTTTAAAAAAGTATAAGGAAAGAGAAGATAAAGATAGAGATAAGAGAGAAAGAGAAACATGTAATGACTCTAATTGCTAATTATGAGATGTCGTAATTGCTAATTATATACCAGAGATACCATCATTGAAATTCCTACATTTCATTAGAATTAAACACAGAACCCCTGAATTTCCATACAACTTTACAATTCAAAGATCATTCTACACTGAATTTAGCTGTCATTTATTGCTGTTGATTTCACCTTATTCTCATTAAGATTATATTCACTTATATTGTTATATTAAAGTTATGCACTCTTTCCTACCTTCCAAATTTGTAAGCCTTCCAAGACAGGCTCTGTCAGACGCCACGGGTTTATCCCTAATTAACTAAAATAAAAATCTGGGAGGGAGATGAAACAAGATGGCTGTCTAGAGCCCTCTGGGATTGATGCTTCATCCAGAAATTGAACAACTATATACATGAGACAACATCTACATAAGAACCAAAATCACATGAGCAATCACAGTACCTGGTTTTAACATCATATGAAGGAAAACGGCACTGAAAGGGTAGCAGAGTCAGTCTTGAATTGCTGAGACACCTCTCTGCAATCCCTTTGCAGTGGCCATGTGGCATGGAGAGAAAATCTGCGTCCTTGGGGTGGGACAGCACAGTCATTGTGGGTCTTTATATTGGAACCCAGCACTGCTAGTCACAGTAGAAAGCAGCACAGAGGAGAATTTAACTGGTGCCCATACAGGAGCGTTTAGACCAGCCCCAGCCAGAAGAGAATCTTTCAATCCAGTGGTGAGAACCTGAGTTCTGGTTAGACACAGCACAGTGGGCTACAGGGACATGGGGTTCTAAATAAGCTTGAAAGGCAGTCTAGCCCAGAGAGATGGCAATTTCTGGGCAAATCCTTGTGCTGTGCTGGGCTAAGAGTCAGTGGGCTTGGGTTACACATGACCTAGTGAGACACCAGCTTGGGCAGCCAAGGAAGTTCTTACATAATCCCTCCCCCGACCCCAGGTAGTGCAGTTCACAACTCTGGGGGAGATTCTTTCCTTTTGCTTGAGGAGAAGAGAGGAAAGACTGAAAAAGGAATTTGTCTTGGAGCTTGGGTTTTAGCTCAGCCACAGTGGAACAGGTCACCAGGCAGAGTCATGAGGCCCTTATTTCAGACCCTAGCTCCCAGCTGACATTCCTAACCACAACCTGGGTGAGAAGAGAACTTACCGTCTTGAAGGGAAGAACTCAGTTCTGGAAAGATTTATCAGCTGCTGACTGAAGTGCCCACTGGGCCTTGAATAAACACCAGCAGTAGCCAGGCAGGATTCAAGGTGGGCCTACGGTGAGATCCAGTGTCATGCTGACTTCACATGTGAGTGAGCACATTCTGAGCTATGATGGCTTTAGAGAGAGATCTCCTCTGCTTGAGGAAAGGAGACAAAAGATTAAAGAGACTTTGTCTTGCAGCTTGGGTACCAGCTTGACCACAGAGCGATAGAGCACCAAGCAGGCTTCTAGAGTTCCCAGTTCCAAGGCTTGCCTCTTGGACAGCATTTCTGGACTTTCTCTGTGCCAGAGGGGCTCCCAGTTCTCTAGAGGGAAAGATCCAGGCCTGGTAACATTCACCACAAGCTGACTGAAGAACTGTGGGCCTTGAGTGAACATTGGCAGCAGTGAGCAGTAGTCCCCATGGGTCTGACATGGTTGTCATCACGAGGAGAGACTTTTTGCTTGATAAAAGGAGAGGAAATAGTCAGAAGGACTTTGTCTTGTGGCTTAGGTGTCATCTCAGCGGCAGTAGAATAGAGCACCAAGTATATTCCTAAGCTGTCCAACTCTAGGCCCTGGCTCCTGGAAGGCATTTCTGGACCTGCCCAGGGCTGAGAGGAGCTCACTGCCCTGAACAGAAAGACACAATCCTGGCTGGATTCACCACCTACTAACTGAAGAACTCTAGAACCTTAAGTGAACATAGGTGGTGGCTAGGTGGTGGTCACTGCTGACCTTGAGTGAGACCCAGGGCTGTGCTGGCTTTGGGTCTGGTCCAACACAGTCCCAGTGGTGGTGGCCGCAGGAGTGCTTTATTCACCTTCTCCCCAGCTCTATGCAGTTTGGCATGGAGACAGAGACTTCCTTTGTTTGGGGGAAAGTAAGAGAAGAGAACAAAAGTCTCTGCCTAGTAGTCCAGAGACATCTCTTGGATCTTAGCGAGGACCATCAAGGCAGCTTCTCGATGAGTCTGCAAGAGCCACAGAATTACTGGGCTTGGAGTACCTCCTAATGCAGATATGGCTGTAGTTACCAAAGTCTTAGATTACAACAGTCAGTTCTCTTTGAATACTTGGAAAACTTCCCCAAGAAAGAGGATACACAGAAGCCCATACTGCAAAGGCTGCAATGAATACTTGACTTTTCAATGACCAGGCATTAACAAACATTCAAAAGCATCAAGACCATCCAGGAAAACTTAAATTCACCAGACAAACTAAATAAAGCACCAGTGATCAATCCCAGATTGACAAAGATATGTAATCTTTAAGACAGAGAATTAAAAATAACTATTTTGAAAAAACTCAATAAAATAGAAGATACTTCAGAGAAGAAATTCAAAATTCTATCAGATAAATTTAAAAAAGAAATTAAAATAATTTTTAAAAATCAAGTTAAATTCTGGGGCTTAAAAATTTAACATGCTGAAGAATGCATCACAATCTCTTAGCAGCAGAATTTCATCAAACAGAAAAAAGAACTGGTAAGCTTGAAAACAGGCTATGTGGAAATACACAGTCAGAGGAAACAAAATGATAAGAAAGAATGAAGCACAACTTCAATATCTAGAAAAATGGCCTCAAAAAGACAAGAGAGAGAGATAAGGGTAGAAACTTTATTCAAAGGGATAATATCAGAGAACATTCCAAACCTAGAAAAAGGTGCCAATATTCAAGTACTATAAGGTGATGGAACAAACCGCAGATTTAACCCAAATAAGACGACCTTAAGACACTTAATAATCGAACTGCGAAACATAAAGAATAACAAAATGATCCTAGCAGCAACAAAGGAAAGAAACAAATAACGTGCAAAGGAGCTCCAGTATTTCTGGCAGCAGATTTCTCAGTGGAAAACTTACAGGCCAGGAAAAAGTAGCATGACATATTTATACTTCCAAAGGAAAAATCTAGAATAGCATATCCAGTGAAAATATTCTTCAAACATGAAGGAGAAATAAAGAATTTGCCAAACAAACAAACAAATAAAAAAAAGCTGAGAGATTTCATCAATACCAGACCTGTCTTACAGGAAATGCTAAAAGGAGTTATTTAAATTGAAAGAAAAATGTTGATACTGAGAAAAAAATCATCTAAAAGTACAAAACTCACTGTTAATATTAAGTACACAGACAAACACAGATTATTGTAACACCATAATTATGTTGTGCTACCTACTCATATCTTGAGTAGAAAGATTAAATATTAATTTATGTAAAATAGTAACTACAACAACTTTTGAAGACATAGACAATAAGATATAAATAGAAACAATAAAAACTTAAAAAGTGAGGAATGTTGATTTAAAATGTAGAAATTGTATAAGTTTTCTCTTTGCCTGTTTGCTAGTTTATTTGTGTTTTGCAATCAGTGTTTTCAATAGTTTAAAACAATGAGTTATAAGATGTTCTTTGTAAGCCTCATGGCAACTTCAAATCAAAAAATAAAAATTACAACAGATACACAAAAAAATTAAGAAGCAGGAAATTGAAGCACACCACCAGAGAAAATCACCTTCACAGAAAAGACAGGAAGCAAGGAAGGAATAAAAAACCACAAAACAACCGGCAAACAAATAATCACATTGAATGTAAGTGTGCTAAAGTCTTAAATCAAAGACATAGAGTGACTACATTGGGGAAAATAAAACAAGACCCAACTATTTGTTGCTTGCAGAAAACACAATTCACCTATAAAGGTACACATATACTAAAAATAAAGATGTGAAAAAGACATTCCATACAAATAAAAAACCAAAAAAAGAGCAGGAGTAGCTATTCTTATATGAGACAAAATTGATTTCAGAACAGAAACAAAAAAGAGACAAAGAAGGTCATTTTAATGATAAAGAGGACAATTCAGCAAAAAGGATATAACAATTGTAACTATATATGCCCCCAATACTAGTGCCCCCAGATTTATAACACAAGTATTATTGGAACTAAAGAGAGAGAGAGAGAGAGACCTTAAAACCTTAATAGCTGGAGACTTCAAGATCACACTTTCAGCATTGGACAGATCATCCAGACAGAAAATCAACAAAATCGGATTTAATCTGCACTATAGACCAAATGAATCTAATAGATATTTACAGAACATTTTTTCCAGTGGCTGCAGAATGTGCATTCCTACCCTCAGCACATGGATCATCAGACTAGACCATATGTTAGATCACAAAACAAATGTTAAAAAATTCAAAAAAATTGAAATAATATCAAGCATTTATTTAATCACAATAAAACATAATTAGGAGTCAATGACAGGAAGTATGCTTGATACTACAGAAACATATAGAAATTACACAATATGCTCCTGAATGACCAGTGGGTAAATGAAGAAATTAAAAAGAAAATTAAAAAAAAAATTTTGAAACAAATTAAAATGGAAACAAAACATACCAAAACCTATGGGATATAGCAAAAGTATTATTAAGAGGAAAGTTTTAGCAATAAGCACCTACATCACAAAAGTAGAAAAACTTCAAATAAATAACCTAACAATTCATTTTCAAGAAGTAGAAAAGCAAAAGAAATAAAAACACAAAACTATTCAAAGAGTAAATAAACATCGAAATAGGAATAAATAAAATTAAAACAAATAGAAATACAAAATATCAATGTAATAAAAATTGTTGTTATTGTTGTTGTTGTTGTTTTTGTTGTTGTTTTGAGACAGAGTCTCACTCTGTTGCCCAGGCTGGAGTGCAGTGGTGCCATCTTGGGTCACTGCAAGCTCCGTATCCGGGGTTCACGCCATTCTCCTGGCTCAGGCTCCCAAGCAGCTGGGACTACAGGTGCCTACCACCACCCCCAGCCAAGTTTTTGTATTGTTGGTAGAGACAGGGTTTCACCGTGTTAGCCAGGAAGGTCTAGATCTCTTGGCCTCTTGATCCACTCGCCTCGGCCTCCCAAAGTACTGGGATTACAGGTGCGAGTCACCACGCCTGGCCAAAAATTGGTTTTTTGAAAAGATAAATAAAATTGACAAATCTTTATCCAGACTAACTAAGAATAAAAAACACGTAAGTGAATAAAACCTGAGATGAAAAAGGAAACATCACAACTGATATCACCAAAGTTCAAAGGGCCATTAGATGCTACTATCTATGACTAATTCTGTACTAATAAATTATGAAACGTAGAAAAAATAATCGATACATTCCTAGACAAATACAACATACCAAGATGGAATCATGAAGAAATCCAGAACCTGAATAGATCAATAACAATAATGAAATCAAAGGCATAAAAAAATGTCTTCCAGCAAAGAAAACCCTGGGACCTGATGACTTTACTGCTGAATTTTCTCAAACATTTGAAGAACTAGAACCAATTATAGTCAAAATATTCCAAAAACAGGAGAGAATACTTTATACTCATGTTACAAGACTAACTTTACCCTGATACCAAACCAGATGAAGACACATCAAAAAAAGAAAAAAAAAAAAATCTGCAAGACAATATCCCTGATGAACATTGATGCAAAAATTCTCAGCAAAATACTAGCATACTGCAGTTAATAACACATGTAAAAGGTCATTTATCTTGACCTTTTGGATAGGATTTATTTGAAGGGTAGAAGGATGATTCAACATATGCAAATCAACTGATATGATATATAAACAGAATGAAAAATAAAAACAGTATCATAATTTTAATTAATGCTAAAAAAGCATTTGATAAAATATGTATCTTTTCATAAAAAAAAACCTTCAAAAAAATGGGGTTAGAAGTAACATACCACAACGTAATAAGAGCCATATTTGACAAACTCACAGCTAGTATCATACTGAATATGTAAAAACTGAAAGCCTTTCGTCTAAGATCTGGAAGACAACAAGGATTACTACTTTCACCACTATTATTCAGCACAGTACTGGAAGTCCTAACTAGAGCACCCAGAAAAGAGAAAGAAATAAAAAGCATCCAAATGGGAAATGAATGAGTTACATTGTCCTTGTTTGTAGATTATATGATTTTATATTTGGAAAAAATCTAAAGACTCCACTAAAAAACTATTAGAATGATACACAAATTCAGTAAAGTTGCAAAATACAAAATTAACACACAAAAAAACATTTCTATATGCCAATAGTGAACAATCTGAAAAAGAAATCAAGAAAAGTAATTCAATTTACAGTAGCTATACATAAAATAAAATACCTAGGAATAAACTTAATCAAAGTAGAATATCTCTATAATAAAACTATAATACAATGATGAAGGAAATTGGAGAGGACACAAAAAATGAAAAGGTATTCCATGTTCATAAATTGGAAGTATCGATATTATTTAAATGTCCATACTAGCCTAAGCAATCTACAAATTCAGTACAATTCATAACAAAATCTGTGACATTCTTCATAGAAACAGAAAAAAAAAAACCCTCCTAAAATTTACAAAATACCCAGAACAGCCTAAGGCATCTTGAGCAAAAACAAAACAAAACAAAAACTGGAAGAATCATATTACCCGACTTCAAATTATACTACAGAACTGTTGTAATCAAAACAGCATGATACTGGCAAAAACAAAACAAAACAAAACAAACAAAGAACAGGCAAGTAGACCATTGGAACAGAATTGAGAACCTAGAAATAAATCCATACATCTACAAGGAATTCATTTTCAACAAAGATTCTAAGAACATACAACATAAATTGGGGGAAAAGACAGTCTCTTCAATAAATGATGCTGGTAAAATTGGATATTCATATGCAGGCAAATGAAACTAGATCCCTATCTTTCACCATATGCAAAAACCAAACAAAATGGATTAAAAACGTAAGTATAATACCTGAAACTGTGAATCTACTGAAAGAAAACATTGGGGAACTCTCAAGGACATTTATCTGAGCAAAGATTTCTTGAGTATTGCCACAATAGTACAGACAACCAAAGCAAAAATCGATAAATGGAGTTACCTCAAGCTTAAAACCTTCTGCAAAATAGAAGAAACAATCAGCAAAGTGAAGAGACAACTCACAGAATGAGATAAAAGTATTTGAAAACTATTATCTGTAAACAAGAGATTAATAAGCAGAATATACATGGAGCTCAAACATCTCTATCTAAAGAACTAGTAATCTGATTGAAAGTAATCAGAAGATCTAAATAGACATTTCTCAAAATAAGACATTTAAATGGCAAGCAGCTACATAAAAAGGTGTTCAAAATCCTCACTCATCAGAGAAATGCAAATCAAAACTACAGTGAGGTATCTTCTTACCCCAGTTAAAATGGCTTTTATCAAAAAAATAAAAAATAAAAAACAGGCAATAAAAATTTGTTGGTGAAGATGTGGAGGAAAGGAAACCCTCATACACTGTTGATGGGAATGAAAAATTGGTACTGTCACTATGGAGAACAGTATGGAGATTTCTAAGTAACTAAAAATAAAACAACCATATGTTCCAGCAATCCCACTGCTCGGTATATACCCCAAAATAAGGAAATCAGTATATCAGAGAGGTATCTGCACTCCCATGTTTATTGCAGCACCATTCACAATAGCCAACATTTGGAAGCAACCTGTTTCCATCAACAGAGGAATGGATAAAGAAAATGTGGTGTGCATATACAATGGGGTACTATTCAGCCATAAAAAGAATGAGATTCTCTCATTTGCAACAATGTGGATGAAACTGAAGGTTATTATGTTAAGTGAAACAAGCCAAGCACAGAAAAACAAACTTCACTGAATGTTCTTACTCATTTGTGGAAGATAAAAATTAAAACAATTAAACTCATAGAGATAGAGATTAGAAAGATGGTTACCAGATACTGTGGAGGATTGGGTGGGTGGGGAGGGATGGGTAATGGGTTCAAAAGTATAGTTAGATCAAATGAATAATGTATAATATTTGATAGGAAAATAAGGTTATGACAGTCAACAACAGTTTATTTTACATTTTAAAATAACTAAAAAAATTATGATTAGAATGTTTGTAACAGAAAGAAATGATACAAACACTTGAGGTGATGATGGATATCCCACTTACACTGATGGGATTATTACACATTGTATGCCTGAATCAAAATAGCTCATGTACTCTACAAATATATATATCTACTATGTACTTATAAAAATTAAAAGTTAAAAAAAGAAAAACAAAATAAATGTTGGATAATGGTAATAATATGCGTTTAATTTTTCCTTTTATATTTCTACATGGGAAAAATTTGAAATTTTCTCATTAATATTAATCTGAAAAGACAATCTTTTTTTTCATAGCAACAATATGTGTCATTGTTATGAGATGATTTCATCTGAAAAAAATTTTTTCCTAATAAGAAAAAAAAGAACAATAAATTACTTGTAGAGTTTTATTTTTTAAATTTCTCCAGACTTTAATAAATCATAGAAATTAAATATAAAAATACTTTATTAAAATAACTTGTATTATTATTATTATACTTGAATTCCTGGGATACATGTACAGAATGTGCAGTTTTGTTACATGGGTATACACATGCCATGGTGGTTTGCTGCACCCATCAACCCTTCACCTACATTAGGTATTTCTTCTAACTCTATCTCTCCCCTAACCCGCACCCCTCGACAGGCCCCAGTGTGTGATGTTCCCCTCCCTGTGTCCATGTGTTCTCATTGTTCAGCTCCCACTTATGAGTGAGAACGTGCAGTGTTTGGTTTTCTGTTCTTGTGATGGTTTGCTGAGAATGATGGTTTCCAGCTTCTTCCATGTCCCTGCAAACGATATGAACTCATCCTTTTTATGGCTACATAGTATTCCATGGTGCATATATGGCACATTTTCTATATTCAGTCTGTCATTGATGGACATTTGGGTTGGTTCCAAGTCTTTGCTATTGTGAATAGTACCTCAATAAAAATACGTGTACATGTGTCTTTATAGTAGAATGATATATAGCCGTTTCTGTGTATACCCAGTAATGGGATTGCTGGGTCAAATAGTGTTTCTAGTTCTACATCCTTGAGGAATTGCCACACTGTCTTCCACAATGGTTGAAAAAATTTGCATGCCCACCAATAGTGTAAAAGCCTACCTATTTATCCACATCCTCTCCAGTATCTATTGTTTCCTGACTTTTTAAAATGATCACCATTCTAACTGGAGTGAGATGGTATCTCATTGTGGTTTTGATTTGCCTTTCTCTAATGACCAATGACAGCATTTTTAAAAAATGTCCCTTTGGAGAATATGTTCTAGTAAAGTACCATTTATAAGCATAAATGTTTTTAATCTCAAAAATTGCTAGGACTATCTTTAATAAACTCATAAAAGCCTTTTAAAAAGATTATATTAAGCACATACAGTAAATAGTTAACAATTACTTGTTTTATAATGTTATTTTAGTTTAAGGGTATAAATAGTATTTTGAGTTTATTAAACAATCTAAGGTTTTAATCAATTTACATTATCACATGCATATTATCACTCATAAGAAATCTATGTTAATATACATTGTAGGTAAACTCTATGTAAAAATACATATGGTATTTTATGCCAGAGTATATAAATATGTATCTTTAAGTGTTAGTGTTATAAATAGACTTACTAATACAGTTTCTCAGTATAAGCATTTGCCTCCTGCAATGTTAAATATTTTAACAGTTTTTATTATTATGGGTTCTTCCAGAATTTTTTATAGGTGTTTATATGTGTCTTCCTTATAAAGGTATACTATTACTAAAATGGCCCTCAGAGATATCAGATTCTAATCCCTAGACCCTATAAAAATTACTTTCTTTGGAAAAAGTGTCTTTGCAGATGTGATTAAATGAAGAGTCTTGAGGTGCCATGATTCTACTGAATTATCCATCTGGGCATTAAATGCAATCACAGGTATCCTTATAAAATGGAGGCACAGCTAAATTTGACACACAGAGAGGAGAAGGCAATCAGAATATGAGTAGACAGAGATTTGAAGATGCTGGCTTCAAGGTTGTGGTAATGTAGCCATGAGCTTAGAAATGCTGAATGTTAGCCTTCTGGAAGCTTGGAGAACCAAGAAATTGATTCTCTCCTTAGAACCTCTGCAGGGATCATGTACCTACTGACATCGTGATTTTGACCTAGTAATACTTACTTTGGACTTGTGACCTGTAGAAACTGTGAGAGAATAAATATCTGTTGTTGTAAGCAAGTAAGCTCATGATCAGTTTTTAAAGCAGCCACATGACACTACAACACATTATTGACAAAATCTACAATTTGTTTTACAGATGTATTACAATAATTACATATTGTGGGCATATATTATTTATGCTATAGAATTCTTACTTATTGAGAACCGTAAAATATAAAAAGTGCTTTTAAGGTCACATTTCTAAATATTTTTATTAAAGATTTAATAATTTCGTTAATACTTTAACATAAAATTTTTTAAAGTATGTCTTTGTAGTTTGACAGAAACTGTGCAATTTCTATCTAAAACTATGAGTTTACATTTCCAACATAAATAACTATTTCTTCACATACTCAACAAAAATAAATATTATTGGTTTTAATAATTTTTATTAATCTATCTCAGTTTACTATAATACGCATTTTGAAATGAATATGAGCTTCATTATAATGTGTTTGTCAGAAATTTATATAAATATTACCAAAATAAATATTATCAATGATAAGCAGAGATATTAGAACATTCATCTTGTTAGTGAAATTACTATTCTCAGTCACATTTATTGAGGCGTCATTTAAATACAAATGTTTAGAAATTTATTCTACAATTTCATGAGTGCTAACTAAAATATGCAGTTCTGTATGATCACGATCACAATTACAATAGAGATTAATTCCATCACCTCCCAAAATTCTTTCTTGTCCTTTTCTAAAGAAAAACTTTCTGTTGCCCCAAATAAAAATTAACTTTTTTTCTTTTTTTTAATTTTTTAAATTTTTTTAATTAAAAAAAAATTTTTTTTTTATTATACTTTAAGTTCTAGGGTACATGTGCATAACGTGCAGGTTTGTTATATATGTATACTTGTGCCATGTTGGTGTGCTGCACCCATCAACTCATCAGCACCCATTAATTCATCATTTATATCAGGTATAACTCCCAATGCAATCCCTCCCCCCGCCCCCATGATAGGCCCCGGTGTGTGATGTTCCCCTTCCCAAGTCCAAGTGATCTCATTGTTCAGTTCCCACCTATGAGTGAGAACATGCGGTGTTTGGTTTTCTGTTCTTGTGATATTTTGCTAAGAATGATGGTTTCCAGCTGCATCCATGTCCCTACAAAGGATGCAAACTCATCCTTTTTTATGGCTGCATAGTATTCCATGGTGTATATGTGCCACATTTTCTTAATCCAGTCTGTCACAGATGGACATTTGGGTTGATTCCAAGTCTTTGCTATTGTGAATAGTGCCGCAATAAACATACTTGTGCATGGGTCTTTATAGCAGCATGATTTATAATCCTTTGGGTATATACTCAGTAGTGGGATGGCTGGGTCATATGGTACATCTAGTTCTAGATCCTTGAGGAATTGCCATACTGTTTTCCATAATGGTTGAACTAGTTTACAATCCCACCAACAGTGTAAAAGTGTTTCTATTTCTCCACATCCTCTCCAACACCTGTTGTTTCCTGACTTTTTAATGATTGCCATTCTAACTGGTGTGAGATGGTATCTCATTGTGGTTTTGATTTGCATTTCTCTGATGGCCAGTGATGATGAGCATTTTTTCATGTGTCTGTTGGCTGTATGAATGTCTTCTTTTGAGAAATGTCTGTTCATATCCTTTGCCCACTTTTTGATGGGGTTATTTGTTTTTTTCTTGTATATTTGTTTGAGTTCTTTGTAGATTCTGGATATTAGCCAATTGCTTCAAAGAGAATAAAATACCTAGGAATCCAACTTACAAGGGATGTAAAGGACCTCTTCAAGGAGAACTACAAACCACTGCTCAGTGAAATCAAAGAGGACACAAACAAATGGAAGAACATACCATGCTCATGGATAGGAAGAATCAATATCGTGAAAATGGCCATACTACCCACGGTTATTTATAGATTCAATGCCATCCCCATCAAGCTACCAATGAGTTTCTTCACAGAATTGGAAAAAACTGCTTTAAAGTTCATATGGAACCATAAAAGAGCCTGCATTGCCAAGGCAATCCTAAGTCAAAAGAACAAAGCTGGAGGCGTCATGCTACCTGACTTCAAACTATACTACAAGGCTACAGTAACCAAAACAGCATGGTACTGGTACCAAAACAGAGATATAGACCAATGGAACAGAACAGAGTCCTCAGAAATAGTACCACACATCTACAGCCATCTGATCTTTGACAAACCTGAGAGAAACAAGAAATTGGGAAAGGATTCCCTATTTAATAAATGGTGCTGGGAAAATTGGCTAGCCATAAGTAGAAAGCTGAAACTGGATCCTTTCCTTACTCCTTATACGAAGATTAATTCAACATGGATTAGAGACTTAAATGTTAGACCTAATACCATAAAAACCCTAGAAGAAAACCTAGGTAATACCATTCAGGACATGGGCATGGGCAAGGACTTCATGTCTAAAACACCAAAAGCAACGGCAGCAAAAGCAAAAATTGACAAATGGGATCTAATTAAACTAAGGAGCTTCTGCACAGCAAAAGAAACTACCACCAGAGTGAACAGGCAACCTACAGAATGGGAGAAAATTTTTGCAATCTACTCATCTGACAAAGGGCTTTTTTCTTAATTATTAAGATTTTAAAATCCAAGCTGACATATGCATATGTGTGAGTGAGTGTCTGTGTGTGTGTAGAATCAGATATTTAAATTAAAAAAAATTAATATGTGTCTGTTGTACTTTAAGATAATTTAAGATGAAATGACATTATAAATTATCATGGTGCTTCCAAAGCAGCCCCTCGGGGAGTGCGAGGGGGGAAAGGAAAAGGAAAACTTAGATTTTTGTCCTGTGGCTAGAAACAAACAAAAAAATATGACAAGAAAGAGAATTTACCATTTTATTTTTTGTAATTCATGAATGTACATAGAGTATAATAAAAATTTTGATCTAATATTTAAACTTCGTGTTTTACATCAGGGTAGAGTGGTTTTCAAAGCTTTATCATATGATGTTGATGGCACATATGCAAGTATGATTATAAATAGGAACTAGCTTTTAGGACATTTGCAATAAAATATTGATAGCAATAGAGAAAATTTTCAAGTAATGCCCAAAGCTAAACACTAATAGAATCAGTATGTAATTGACATAGTTTGCCCATCCCATGGGTCTTAATTTCCAACTCTTGCTTGAGGAAATTGTGTTTCCTTAATGATCCTTCTACTATTGTTGGAAAAAATGTTAACTTTCATCTTTAGATATTCCCAAAATTAAGTAATTGAATTATTTCCCATTATACTTTTGCAAAGGGTATACTTTATTGAAGCTCTTGCCAAATTAAAACAGACATACTAAATGTTAACACGAAATATAGTGAAATAAATATATGGTCCACGTACATTATGTAAATTTATTTGTATTGTGTGTATATATACACACACACACTACATACACATAAGAGAAATATACTATGTATTTGTATAAAATTGTGTAGGAGATATATATATATATTCCATAATTATATATAAGTGAATATATATTATATATTTACATAAATTAAATATGAGGATACATATTCCATAATTATATATAAGTAATTATAGTACATAGTATACAATTATGTAGGATATATATATATATATATAACCTATATATACATTTCTGTTAAAGGAATATTAAATATTGGCCTGAATATCTAAATGCATTTTTAACCACAGATAAATTTTTTAAATTATATGTTATTGATTTTCATGTATTTTCCCATTAATCTAGTAAAATTTAATGACAAAATCCTTCAATCCATTACTAAAGTATCTAATCATATTTAAAACATTTTCTACGTGATTCTCAATAGATAATGGATTTATGACTGTCTTCAGAATGGTTTCTGTTTTTCAACAATGTCCCCCCACTTTCTTTTTCTTTTCTTTCTTTCTTTTTTTTTTCTTTTTGAGACGGAGTCTTACTGTGTCACCCAGGCTGGAGTGCAGTGGCGAGATCATGGCTCACTGCAAGCTCCGCCTCCTGGGTTCACGCCATTCTCCTGCCTCAGCGTCCCAAGTAGATGGGCCTACAGGCGCCCGCCACCTCGCCCGGCTAATTTTTTGTATTTTTAGTGGAGACGGAGTTTCACCGTATTAGCCAGGATGGTCTCGATCTCCTGACCTCGTGATCCTCCTGCTTCGGCCTCCCAAAGTGCTGAGATTACAGGCGTGAGCCACCCTGCCCGGCCCAATGTCCCCCTTTTTTATATCACTCTACAAACACTTATTTTCCAGAGTATACTTAAGCATTAAATCTATACATAAATCAAATTTGGAAATCCATCATCATTTAGTCATCTGAGGGAAGATGAGCTTTCTTCCTAATGAAGACTTCTAATTTTGATGTATTAGGAAACCTTTGCCTTTAAATCTGTATATTTTTACCTAAGACCTTGATTTTAGAAAGCATATTTTAAGCATTGAATGCGTAATGTATTAACTCAGAAAAATCTGCTAATCTCATTAGAGTAATTAGTTTTAAGCAATATTCTATAACTCATTCTAAACAAATGAAATGGTTAACAAAATGAGATATGAGTAAGTAGAGAGCCTGAGGACGTCTCTGGGCATAGGTCTCAGTCAGACCCAGAAGGAAAACCTCTGGCCAATTAGACATCACTGCTGGGGATAGGGAACAGTTCAGAAAGAAGAAAGAAAAGAATGAAATTAATTGAAAGCAATTTGCAACAGATTCAGTACTTATTACCCAAATGTGATATGAAGTCTGGATTGACTGTTTCCAACGTTTCTATTCAGACTATGATGTGAAATGGGTATTATGAAATATCTGGTGAAAAAACTTTATATTCTATTCTGGTAACAGTGTGAAAGTATATCAGCAATTTCTTTCCATTGTGCCTGTACCTTTCTTTAATGATATTCCCTGACCTTCAAATTTCAGATCTTCTCACCTCTCATAGACTAATTTGTATTTTTTAAATCAATACTTTCTCTACAGCAGATAATTTCCCAATACATGTTTTAGTATATCTGGTTTCAGCACACACACTCAAATAGATGCAGAATTTTATTTTTCTCTTTTTTTTTTTTTTTTTTTTTTTTTGAGGCGGAGTCTCACTCTGTCGCCGGGACTGGAGTGCAGTGGCCAGATCTCAGCTCACTGCAAGCTCCGCCTCCCGAGTTTACGCCATTCTCCTGCCTCAGCCTCCCGAGTAGCTGGGACTACAGGCGCCCGCCACTTCGCCCGGCTAGTTTTTGTATTTTTAGTAGAGACGGGGTTTCACCGTGTTAGCCAGGATGGTCTCGATCTCCTGACCTCGTGATCCGCCCGTCTCGGCCTCCCAAAGTGCTGGGATTACAGGCTTGAGCCACCGCGCCCGGCCATTTTTTTCTTGACTTATGTCACTTGTAGTTTCTAAATTTTGGGGCATTCTGTACACATATTCATACAAAAATGTATATCCAAGAGTTTCCTATACCTGCTTTCTCTCTTGCCATATACTTTGTCACGGGTTAACCCACTGCAATCTGAATTTCATACTTTCCGGACCACTAACTGAAACAATCCTTACTGATGTCTCCAATGAGTACTTATAATCAAATTATCAAATCATTCAAATTATCTTAACTTTTTCTAACTAGCCTACTTGGTCCTAGAATAAAATTAAAGCTCCTCATCAGAACCCAAAAGGAGTTCAGCTTCTAGCTGTTTCTCATGTCATTTGATATCATTCCTCTCTTTGCTCACTCAGAGCCACTACACTGACATCCTCTGTTTGCCTCAAAATTCAAAAATCAGAAAGTTGAAAAATAATGTTCGCATGATCACAAAAGATGGAATGACTTTAATTTCATTCCATGTTTCCATTCAATTTTCTAAGCTTAAAACATTTGGAGTAATTTTTGCCTTCCAATTCCTCATGTGAATTTGAAGCCTTAGAGGGATGCCAATGGCATTTTATAGAAATTTGCTTCATACTTGTAAAAGAGACAGGGCCATAGGGCCATGCTAACCCCATGAAAAATAATTGTGTCAGTGTGGTTTTGACTAAAACTGAGCTACTTCAAAATTCAAGGGTATATATGACTTTAAAGGAAGAAAATTAAGCAGTGTTTTTTTCTGTAAATAATATTTAAAGACATAAAGCCTGATAATGCTGAAAATGATGATGATACATATATTCAGATTTTTAATCTTGAGTAACAATTGTTGAGTAATGAAATATATCCATAACCTGTGTTCAAGGTAGTGAAGTCCCTGACATATTTTGAGTTCAAAGTTTTTTATGAATGATTGGGTTGTGAGGTGAGCTGATGCAGCCTTTAGCAGCCTACAGTGAATGCAACCCCTGGATAAGAGTGTCTATAAGACAGAGAGAGTTTCTTGTCCTAGTGAGGTCAAGTTATGCAATCCTGCATAACTATTTTATTCTCCAAGGTGGGGGATGATGTAGAGGAAAGTCTGAGATTGATGTACTTGAAATCTGAAAATATCTATTTGAGCCTGACTCCACTAGTTTGCAGCTATGCTTTGTAACTTTGGGCATCACCTCTGACCTTCAGATACTTTATCTGAAAAGCAGAAAATAGTACATTCCTTAAGTCTCTTCTTTGCTTAATAGGAAGATCCTACAAAGCATTGGCAAACTTGCCTAGCAGTAGAACATGATATAAAAATAAGGTTTTTTTTGTTTGTTTTTTTTTTTTACTAATAATATATTCATGGGCACTGATCTTTGTTCTTTCAGTTTGAACACTTTGGGCTATATGGTAGGCACTATGTTTGGATCGTAGACATGATGAAAACATCAGATACATTCTGGATTTTTGGTGTGGGGGCTGCGGAGACTAAAGTGGGGACTGAGATATCTTCCTTTTGTTTTACTAACTAATCTAAGACAAGCAATGCAAAGATCCACCTGAGATGAAGAACCCACATGGTTTGGATAGACATGGCTTTCAGTTATCTCTCTTGTTCTCCCAGTGCTACAACCAACATTTTAAATTTTCCCCAACCTACTCAGCAGAAAGTCCTGAATTCTCATTTTCAGCCGCTAGGGAGTTCTCTTATGCATTTGGATTTTACCTTATAACTATGATTAAAATATTTTCTGTGTCATATATATACAACCAACTTTCTTTCCATTTTAATTTTGATCAAGCCAACTAGGACATGGTCTAATACTCAGTAGAGAAAACAGAAAAACACATAACATAGACACTTTGATTTTAAAATAATGAATGCTATGATACTCCTTACTTTCCTTTCCCTGTTTTGCCAATTGAGTAAAAAGCACAGTAATGGAACTAATTCATCAAGTTAAAGACCTATCGGATAATTATCTATTCCTTTCATTGTTCTGTGCAATCCATTCTCAAGTGCAGTTGAATATATCACTATCATATGACATGATTTAGGTAATTTTCTCCATTTTAACTTTCATCATTTTTGCTCAAAGCACCGTATCTCTCACTTAGTATCTCACTGTTATCCTAAGCAGTCTATCTACAGGTTTTCTTGTCCCTGTACAATCTTTTATTCATGAAAAGCTGGTTTCATATTTTCAAATATAATCAGATCATATAACTTACTTGCCTAAAAAGAGTGAAACTCCGTCTCAAAAATAAAAGCCTCAACTTTTCTCTATTAAATATAGGATCTAAAGTCAATCCCATTGAACAAATAATCTTGAAAGGTTTCTAGATGGTCTCTTCGACTTCACTTCGCTCTGTTTCAAAGAGGTTCACCAAGTCCCAAGAAAACAGAACAGCTTTCTGCTCATTGAACCCAGAGAGCCTAGTTCTACACTGAAGTTTTTATTTGTTCTTCTCTCTGCCTAGAAGAAATCTACTTTCTTTCACTCTTCAAATAACAAGATATTTTTCATCCTTCACATTAGGGCTTCTTTAACCACCTCCAAATTTCTTTCTGTCTTTCAAATCTTACAGCTTTCATAGCACTTGAAACCATTTTACCTAACATGCTCTTTAAAATAGAGACAATCACTGTTTTTTTTATTTCTGGGTCTTTAATATCTAAAAGAGATGTAGTAGATATGATAATACGGTAGGGGACAATATGAATGTATTGAGTATGTGAGTGAAAGATGTTATGTTTTTTATGACATAAAGAATGGATAGATTTTGGTATATTTTTAAGCACAAAAATGGGTCAGATTTGGAATTTTATTCAACACTGAGGCAACAATGTAGAAGATGGCTTTTTAATACCTAATATTCCGATTTCATTAATTGTCCAAATGAAAAATATCCTTGAGAAGAAGTTTCGACTAAATACATAATTTCTTGACTAAGTCTTATCTTAGTCTTTCCTATCCAAAAAAATATTTTGGGATGTCACACTAGTGCAAATACCCTAGTGGATGCAATTATATACAGAATAATATTTTGTATTTTATTGATAAAAATAATTACTTTTAAAAAACACTAACATTAATGTATTAATGGAAAGCCCCTACATGTATTATAATTAGAAATGAGTAAAAGTCAATATTCTGCAGGAATATTCCTATGACTTTAAGAAACCTAATTCCTCTGTTTTTTATACAGTTGTCTTCGGGAAAATCACCTTGTTTAAATAAATAAAAGCATTTATTAATGGTATAATGGGAAATAGTAAATATGATAATATTATAGAAACTGAAAAAATTACATTGATGTTGTATGTACAGGAGCAATACTGAACATATATAGATAGATATGAGTAATTTTGAAAGCAACCTGGATATTAAGTGAAAGAGATGTAATGATGTTTTGGAATGATTGAAAGTAAAAGAAGAAAAAGTGTAGAGGGAGGTTTCAGGGTAGAATCTGACTTGATTAATTATTTTGAGTGAAGAAATAATTTCATATGACTGAAAGTGAAAATAGAAGCTAAATGCCTTAATTAATTTATAGATAAATCAACCAAAAGTAATATCCTTCTGATAAAGTACATTAAGCAAAATTAAGTAGAATTTTCAATAAGAATGAAGACACCATCTATAGAGATTATTTATTTATATTTTAAGTCTGCCTGCCTTTAAGATGGTTTGGATATAACTCTATCCTAATGTGGGGTGTGCAGGAAATCACGTTTGATTCCTTCTAGCTTTTCCTGTGTGTAAAACTACATTTCCCTCTTCAGGCTATATGAACAATCATGCTTTGCCTGTTCTTTATAATGATCAACTATTGGTTTCACATGCTTGTGCTGACGTGGCAATGTCAGCATAAAAGAGATTTCAAGAAAAAACACATATGCAAATAAATCTGATGAAAATTTCAACTATTTGATGGAAGCTGAAACTTCTCCCAGTTACCAAAAATGTGTCCCTTATTAATATAAACTGGTCACACCTATTAGATTTTTCTTCAATAAAATCACATATCTGATTTAATAGCTGATTAGCTTTTGTGGAGCACCATGCTATTGTTTCAAAATGATAGAGATCGCTTTTGCATCCCTTCTCAATTTATAATATTTGTTGAAATTTTCGTATTTACCTTTACATAGTAAGCATTTTATTTTTTGTTCAGTGAAATATAACTCTTCTCAGAAAATTTGTACATTGATACTTTCAAAGTATACTAACATTTATATTAATACCCTGACTTAATCTTAGATACTAACTTGTCTACTAAGTTGTCCTCTGAGTTACTAAACAATATATATTTTTAATTTTACAAATGTAATTTTTAACAGTCACATGCACTTTATGTAAGAGTTTCTCAACAGCAGCATTATTGCTCTTTTAGGCTGGAGAAGTATTTGTTACATGGGACCTGTTTTAGGAGTTTTAGAATGTCCAGTAGCATCCATGGATTTTACTCATAGAGCCATTATCACCTCCACAATGGTGTTAAAAACAAGAATGATTTCACACCGTGCTAAATATTCCTTGAGGGTAGGACAAAATAACCTCTGACTGAGAGCCAGTACATTAAATAAGCTAAAATACACAGATCTTAATTGCATTGTTTAGTTTTGATAAATTTATTTTCTCATGTAACCCATCTCCTATTAACACTAAGAACATTTTGTTCACCATAACATATTCTATAGTGCTGCCTTATTCCATTTATAATGGAATAAAAAATAAAATCCTTCAAAATGTAGCTAATGAAATTTTAAAAACCTGTATAAGACAAGTTAAGAAACATTATTAAAAATCATCTAAATAATCAGGAAGGTATTTAATGCTCATGGATTCAAAGAGTTAGTTAGGCAGTCAATTCTTCCTAAGTTGACATAAAAGTTCAGTTTCAATTTTATCAAATTTAAATCAAATCAACACTTGAGCAGAACAGAAGCACTTTAAGAATAACAATATGAGGAGTCCTGTGGACTTTCTCCATAGAGAATCAAGTATAACTGATTGAAATTTAAAAATAAATTAAACAAACAAAAAACATTTAAGAGTACTCACTATAAAAACTTTTAAAGAAAATATTATTGATATCCTAAGAGAAGATAAAATGGAATCACATAAAGTACTCAATTCACACCACAGAAGGCAAGTAAAGAGAGTAAGCTATGAAAAGAACCAAACAAGTCCCACTTTAGTAAGGAGTACAAATATGGTAGAAATTAATCTAACTGGCCGGGCACGGTGGCTCAAGCCTGTAATCCCAGCACTTTGGGAGGCCGAGACAGGCGGATCTCGAGGTCAGGAGATCGAGACCATCCTGGCTAACACGGTGAAACCCCGTCTCTACTAAAAAATACAAAAAACTAGCCGGGCGAGGTGGCTGGCGCCTGTAGTCCCAGCTACTCGGGAGGCTGAGGCAGGAGAATGGCGTAAACCCGGGAGGCGGAGCTTATAGTGAGCTGAGATCCGGCCACTGCACTCCAGCCTGGGCGACACAGCAAGACTCCGTCTCAAAAAACAAAAAAAAAAAAAAAAAAAAAAAAAAAAAAAAAAAGAAATTAATCTAACTATATCAACAATCACTTTAAATATGCATGGTCTAAATAAAGCAAATTAAAAGCAGAGAAAGATAGATGTAAACATTGTCAAGTAATTATTACTGCAGCAAATCTAAGAAGGTATATAAAGAATTATGTATAATGTATACCACAACTACATAAGATGTATTTCAGCTTTTCAAGGCTGTATCCATACTTGAAAATATTATAAAATAATGTAATTTACCACATCAACAAGCTAACAAAAACATCATGGAATGATATCCATCTATGCAGAAAAAGTGTTTGACAAGATCCAACACATTTTTTCATGAAAAAAAATTCGTAGCATATTAGAAATAGTGGAGGATTTATTCAAATCAATAAGGAATATATTTTTAAAAAGTAGAGTTAACATCATATCCAGTAGAGAGAAGCTAGATTCTATCAGCCTATGACTGGAAACAAGGCTAGTATGTCACCTCTCATGTCTCCTATTCAACATTGTGCTAAAATCCTGACTAATGCAACAAGACGAAAAAGAAAATGAAAGTTACACAGTTTGCGATGGAAGAAATCAAACTATCTATGTTCATAGATAACATGATTGTCTATGTAAAAAATCCCCAACAATTGACCAAAAGAAAATTCAGACATGAATATGCTGTTGCTGCAACGTTGTAACATACCAGTTTAATGTACAAAAGGTTGTTGCTGCTCTATATACCTTTGATAGACAACTGGAGTTTGAAACAAAAAATACGATACCATTTTTAACAGCACTAAACAACGTGAAGTACTTTGGTATAAATCTAACAAAATATGTATACCATCTATATACCCACTCTTTCTTTGTCTAGCTAAGAGGAAAATGATGACAAAAAATTTCCCCTGGATCAGAGCATATATCGTATTTTTTGCGACATTACTGAAACTCAAGTTAACATTATAAAAAGTACGTTAATAGATATCACAACGTTCTATAGGGATAACAACTTCTGAATTGTAGGGACATGGTGAGTTCAGTCAATTCCATGAACATCTGCCTTAACGATGGCAATAAATTATGTTCTATGTAACATACACACATTGGAGCGTTATTAGATGGGCAATGAGGCACAGAATAGCTCAAGAAACAATCGTAAAGAAAGTGTAGGGGGAGGGAGAGAGAAAGGCAAAGCACATCTATATCCAGATTATGTGTCTATTCCAGGACAAATAATGACTTCATTTATTATCAGAAAGGTCCAGTTATTTTCCCCACCATTGATTGGCTGGTTACTGTCTTCAGGGAATTGTGATTTATCAGTAACATTTTTGGTATTTGTTCTTGAACAGTTAGACACTTATTCCACATAAAGCTTATTGAGAAGTAGAACACATATAAAACCTTCATCTCACTACCATATAAATGTGATTATTCATTAGTCCATTGAGCAAACTTTGAGGTGGTCACATAGGAAAACTGATAGGCATCTATCTTTTCTACTGAGTTACTCAGGGGCTCTTCTAGAGTGCGTGTACTTTGGCGAGCATGGGACACAAACATGCTCACAGCCTGTGCATATTCTGTGAGGTATATTGAACATATTGCTTTCCCAGAATTACTTGCTGCCCCTTCTCAGTCTCATCTCTTCCAAGTACCCAGTCATCTAGCTAAACAATTAACAATTGCCCAATAATTAGTGTAAATTAATTGTTCTCAATGTGAGAGGGAACAATGATAGAATTTTTTTGTTGTTGTTTTCACCATGCTACTGGCATTTTAGTGGGTAGAGGCAAAGGATGCTATGAAGCATCCAGCAATGCACATGGACAGCACTCCATGACAAGGATTTTCGGCACAAATGTTAAAAATGTTGACATTATGACACCCTTGTATAAATCTGTAACTCTGGACTCTCTTGTATTAGGGAAAAGTTGACAATCAAATGTACTGATGAAAGTTCTACCTCATGGAAATGTACGTTTCCCCTGTGTTTTATAGTTATACCTAAGAAATACTGCAATGCTACCTCAGTTTATTTTAGAAGGTCAGTTTAAGCAAAGATTATTTATAGGTGAATCAAGCCTACTTCTTTTCTTTTACTTTCAACTTTTTAATGGAAATTCACGTAAGTTTATAGGAAGAGCTGAGAGAAGAAGCAATGCTGCTGTCGTGGAAAAATAAGAAACTACCATGTGTAACCTACTTCGTCTTTTGGATTTGAATAGGTCCTACCGCATATTTGTCCCTTTCACTTCATTATGGAGTAGCTTTGTATACTGAGATTTAAGACTTGATGAATACCGTGCTAACAGATCACGGAGAATATTTAATGGTTCAAGATATTTTTGTCTCCAATTTTAAGAATATTCAGTTTTCCAGAGTCCAGTTACAAGAACAGAAATATTTCTCAAAAGGGATATGGGTTGCTCCCAGAAAGGTTCATCGCTTTACACTGAAACTCCAATAGACTAAACTTAGAGCTTTCTACTTGCCACAGAAACTAGTCAAAACATTGTGGGTGTGGTGATTAGACCCGGGGAGATGAGCAGGGTGGACCTCAGCTTGAACAATTTCAAGAATCTTCTGAATTGGGTTGTACAAAAAACATGGTAACTAGTTACATCAAATTTTGGCCCCAGAATCCAGCGATGCTATCAAACATTTTACCTGTTTCCTGGAATGGTGTAATGCAAAATGCATCAAATTGTATTTGAATTTGGAGGAAGGGTGTTTATATCAGAAAGACTATTATACTCCATCACAGAAATGTCAATGTCTAGAATATCTATGGAGATTAGTTCTGTATTCTAGTATTTATGCCACTTACTAAGGGACCTTTAGGTAGTCCTACTTATTGTTTACCAGGTGTGTTAGTCCATTCTCATACTGCTATAAAGAGCTGCTCGAGACTGGGTAATTTATAAAGGAAAAAGTTTTAATTGACTCACCATTCTGCAAGGCTGGGGAGCCCTTAGAAAGCTTGCAATCATGGTGGAAGGGGAAGCAAACATGTCCTTCTTCACATGACAGCAGGAGAGAGAGAAGTACAGAGTGAAGGGATAAAAAACTCCTTATAAAATCATCAAATCTCATGAAAACTCACTCACTGTCATGAGAACAGCATTGAGGAACCGTCCCCCAATTCAATTACCTCCCACTGTGTGCCTCCCAGAACACATGGTGATTTTGAAATTATAATTCAAGATGAGATTTGATGGGGACACAAAACCAAACTATATCACTAGGTTTGATAAATTTTGCATTACCAATTTAGTAAAAAGTATGATGTCCATGGGATAAAAACATTAAGCAAAATTAATTAAAATATAATAAATTTTATTACTGCATAAGTGATAAGCAAGTTAGAAATTATAAGACAGTTTTCTGAACATTTCCTATCCAAGTAATATTCTGTATGCAATTTATCTAATGAACTGTCATTTCTTCTTTTTATCATCACCCCTGCCAAGCCATGTTGCAAACCACTGACTTACTAAATTTTCTAAAGACTACCTCTGACTATATGGCTATCTTCTCAGAAAACTTTCTTGGTACCATATTGCTTGTAAAATAAATTCAGATTCTTCAGTGATTCCAAAATATTCATGATTTAGTCTCTCCCTGTACTTGTAGCCTACTCTCACTATTCCCATATAAATATGCCACACAGACATCATACTGGTCTTTTCATTAGAGTCTTAAGAATATTTAGGTTTTCTATTGAGGATAGTTTTTAAAAAGAGTAGTATCAAAATGGATAATTTATATTTTAAATATTCACACTGAAGAATATTCAATCAAATTAGGTAATATGCAATTCTTAGATAAAATTTCTGTAGTAATTGTTGGTAAAAGACCTTACCTCTTATGCACAAAGTCACCGTGCTCATTGCTAAGAATATAGCAGGAAATATGACCAACAGATTCTTGACCCTGTGATCTTCATTCTAGCAGGTAACACCTAAATTATATATTCAATTGCACAGCTTGTGATACTCACATGTTTAATAAATGAATGGTCATGCATAAATTGTTACCAATCTGTGCTGAAATAAGTACAGAAATTGAGAAGAAAATCTTAGAGCAATGTGATATTGTCTCTGTAGCCAAGTATGTGATAAGTGGACTGATTTCATTAAAAGTTGGGGTGCTGTTAAATTTTCATGGTACTCCACGTGTGGGGTAAACTCTGTGTTATTATCAAACTGTGGGGACTGGGGAGGCTAATTTTGACCACGGAAAATTTAAAGAGTAATGATAGAACAAAATATTTATTTAAAATTCTGTTAAGTGCAATAAATATGAACCACAAGATATATTGAAGCATATAACCGTCCGATATTTTTGCATACTTGTGAGCTGAAGTTTCATGAAGAAATATCACCTAAAATACTAAGAACAAATGTAAATTAACTAAATTATTGAGTTTGGGAATCATGGAATGAAGACGTTTCTGAATAGAAAAGGAGTGTATGTCAAAGCATCTCTCTAAATATTATACCTCTAAAGGAGTTTTGATGGAAAAATTGACAGCTGCTTAATATTATTTTTCTCTCTGGGTTCTGAACCTCACATTGATCAAGCTCACAGCCCATTATCTTTTTATCTTAGTTATTGTAAGCCTTATTTTTGGAGTCACAAATAAGCATATTTTACGCTATGCCTTAGCCAACACCTTGGAAGATAATAACGAGGAAAGGTGTGTTTTACTGAGTATAAGAAAAAAGTATTTGTCTCTGGAATATGGAAACATAAATCATTCTCTGCTGAAGAAAGAATTTGATAGAACTGTCTTCCAAGAGGCTATGGCTGTGGGAGTAAAAGTAAAAATCATGCTTGATTAAACTCTGCACTGGTTTTCTTTGAATTATCCTAGAGAATTCATCTAGTCCTTGGAGGAGGATAGTACATTTAAAAAGGTGTATATTGAAGAAGATTTACTTCATTCATTTAACATAATGCTCATCCTAGTTGCTGTAGTAACACCTATATTTAGAGATGAATAAATAAGAAAGTATTTTACACCTTATATTCTTTATACCTGCTCTTTTTTCTTTTAAAACAAATATTTTTATGAAATTGCTTATTTTTCGTGCTGGGTTTGGGTGGTACATTTTGGCTGACATTATTTTTTATCTTAGCTTATAATTTGATAATGTGCATATCTTGCAGTAAACTTTAAACCAACTATGCATAGCTTTTTAAATAACATGTTTATGTTAAGAAAAGTGATAATGGCAATTCATGTGAAGATTGTAAAAATCATAGAAAATCAATGTATCAAACAAAAATCAGTAAATATTATTTTTATTTTTTAATAATTTTTTTCATTTTTAATGGCTGAGCTAAAGTGTGAAAACAAAATTTATATTGATGTTGATCAATACGAGTCTTTTGATTATTTAGAAAATCCATTATGGCAGAAGAATGCACTTTTGTATTCTTAATCCCTGACTGTTAATTGTCTTAAAAATAATTTTATCATTTAAAATTGTGGATGAACGATGGAACCAAATTAAACTTAATGGAAAATATTGCAACTTTGTTTTTCTAAAGAATACAATTAGTTTTTCAGCAAAGTTAATTTTAAGGAGTATCAATGGAAAAGAACTTCTCTCCTTAAGTGGCAGACCCAGCTGAGTTCTTGGGTGTAGATTTTCAATACTGCAGCTAGGGACAAAGGGAAAAAATAATGAATCCTACGCATGTGCATTCTGATGTTCCCTAAGAGATGGGGAATTTAATTATGCTGATCTAATTATATACAAATCTAGTTTGTCTGATTTGATTACAAGAGAATCTAGGTTTTGTGTAAGGTTACTGCTGAATCGGGACTACTTTAATTTCTGCCAAATCTAGTTTGCTTGCTCTTTTCATGACTAAAATTGTGTAGCTCATAGCTACAACAAAATTAACATTTTGTTACACAGGGTATTTATCTGCGTAATTCCTCTATCCAAAAAGCAATAAAATATAATTTAAAAATGTAAAGGAATGACTGGAATGAGCACATATAGTACTAAATTCATAGAGGGCAAAATAAGAACTTGTAGGTTTTACAGATATGAAAAATGTATTAGCTATTTCAAATGTAAATAACTTCCTAGTAACTCTATGTATATTTACATCATTTATAGACCCAGTGAGCCATTTATAACTTAGAGAAAAGTTATATTATCATCAGAAATAAGTGATGGTAGATTGGAAAAGATAAACACCATAGCTTGCAAGAAGGAATAGTATCTCCAGATCCTTAGAATTTATTTTCAGCCTGGGGATACAGAGGCTTATTTGTTGGTCTCAACTCACGGTTTCTTGAGTTGCTGTCTACTTTCTCTTGCGAGAAAGTGAAACCAGGGAAAACATCTTCAGACTGTAAAACTTTCTCAAGGAAACAATTGCTGAAGTTGATTTAAGAAGGGTCTGGATAAGTCCTTAGCATATGTGCTACTTTGGCTTTCAAGAATGGGGCAAAATGGATGGGCTCAGCACGTTCTTTCCATAGCACCACATGAGTATAACTGATTGTCTCACATAGCTGCGATACCTTTTCTGAGAAGGGTAAGTAGCCTTGTAGAAATAGTGACTTATCAACATCATATAAGACTGTCTTAGAAAAATAAGTTGCCTTTTTTTTCTACTAAAAGTGATTATTTTTTTCCACCTTTAGCTGACAGATTTAAATTTGCTTCTCTAATATCTTAGGAAATTATTCTCAAAACAAGCATATGCAAACCAACAAACAAAAACTGGCATAGAACATGATATTATGGATACCTGGTACTAGAGGGAGTAATTATTGCTTAAAATGACTGGCATTAATACTCTAAGAAGCAGTATAGTATCATTAATGCAAAATATTAAATAAAATGAAAGCAAAATGGAAGGATGTAAGGAATGAAAGAAAGAAAGAAAGAAAGAAAGAAAGAAAGAAAGAAAGAAAGAAAGAAAGAAAGAAAGAAAGAAAGAAAGAAAGAAAGAGAAAGAAATAGAAAGAATCTCTACAATCCAGAAAAAAGTCATGCAGTGTTTAACTATCATAAATATACACGAACATTATTAAAGAAAATTCCAAACTTCACAATTAACTCTCCACACTAAACAATTCACCGGTGCACAAGTGTAGAAGTATACATGTAATTAGGCATTTCATCTGATAAGCAGGAAAGCAAAGACTGCACAGAACATGTTAGAGAACTAGAAATACAAAAGAAATTGTATAAAATGTCTTCCCAACTGAAAAAAGCTTCTCTCTTTCTGTGTGTGTGTGTGTGTGTGTGTGTGTAAGTCATAAACAGTGGAACAATTAAAATAATACTAATTAAATATACCAATTAATTAATAAATTGATATTTATTAAATCATATGACTAGAGCTAACAAAATTAGAAAATTTCAGAAAACAGCTACCTATAGCAATTCTATTATTGGTAATACATTTTTTCTTATTTAATTTTTAAAGAAGGATTTTTTTTCAAAGGAACATTCTTTTAAAATTAATAGCCTCTTAAAAGAACCCACCGAGAGAATATAACTTTGTTTTGAATAGACGTATCTAAGGCTGTTCATCAAATATTAGGTAAAGCAAATAAACTCTGAGGACATTTCAAACTCTGAGTTTCAATGATTGTAGGAAAGTGTTAGATAACCTTACATTTAGTAAATTTAAATATTTTGCATTTACATACATTACATAGTTATGTCTGCTATGTAACTGAGTAATTTCAATTAAAAAGTTACAATAATTTTGAATAGTATATCAATAAAATTGGGCAGTATATCAGACTAGACTCATATGACATTGTTAATAAATAGAAAAATATAACATGTAATAAATAATGAATGGTTCTTAAACTTAATACTGTTGCATTTATGACATTCATGCATACCACACACTTCCATTAGTAACTCATAAGAACTAAGGATTTATCCATTATCTTCAGGAAAACATAGCTAAAGTGAGAAGGAACAAATCATTGTGAATAAGTGATTCAGTCCACCATAGAGCCCATCTTGTGCTAAATAAGGTAAAAAAGAAAAAAATAAAGAAATAAACACTCAACATCTCTCTGCCCTTGAAACACTGGGTTTATTTGGCTACAAAAAAAAAAAAAAATACAGAACATTACATTCAAGCATTCATTTCAAGTTTGGAGCTACACAAACTGAAGTAGTTAAACGATATCTTTTTTCAAGTCATTTAAAATGAAAACTCATTAAGAAGCATTCAAAATAAATGTAGAGTGTTGCAATCTATTACACAAAAAAAGTTGTTTTCATGCTATGAGTTTAAATTTGTCTGAAGTTGAACTTTATTGTTCAAGTGATATATTTAGACTTGACATAAGTAGAAAGCCAAAGGTGGTTTGGAGTCATTTCTCTTACATAAAATTTATGAGCTATTGCTATTTATAGGAAGTGATAATAATACTTAAATTTTGTAAAGTACTCTGCTAAGTGCTTTGCTTTAGTGTAATTTACCCCTCACAGTAATTCTACAAGGTAGGACTATCTCCTGAGTAGGTGTCTAAAATAGGAAAAATGTGGTCTTAGAGAGGCTCTGTAACTGGACCAAAAGAATTTGATTCTGAATTCCCACCTTTTAAATATTACATGATATGATAATGTTATTATGTGTCAAGTTTTTTGGAAATGTCAAGCACACTGCTTTCAAGGATGAAACCAGTTTGAATAAAAAGCTCATGGATAAAGTAAAAATTTTAAAAGAAAACTTGTAAGATCCAGAAAACACTTGGAAGATTCCAAACTGAGGTAATTTTTATTTTATCTAGTCCAAAGTAGCAATATAGAAATCATAAAGGCAAAATTATCCAATACAAACACACAAACTACTCATTTTCTAATAAGACCTGCTAAATCACAAAATTATCTAACACTTTCCTACAACCACTGAAACTCAGAGTTTGGAATGTCCTCAGAGTTTCCTTGCTTTACCTAATATTTGATGAATAGCCTTAGATACATCTATTTAAAACAAAGTTATATTCTCTGTGTTTCCCATGGTGAATAGTATGAGATGAGGCAATTTAGAGGCTATTTCACTATTTGTGTGCTTCTGGAAGAGCAGACACAATGAAGAAGGCAATGGTAAATGACACGTTTTTAGTATATGAGCATTAAGAAGACAAACTCACTCTGACAGCTGTTACATTATTCTCTGGCTCAATAGAACCCTACTTTGGAAGAATACAGATGGCATTGAAGTGCATGAGAAAAGTATTTATCTGGTTCATACTCTAAAAAATCATTTTTATGTTAGCATTTCAGCTAAATTGTGATATGAATTTTTTCAACTTCTTAAGATAATCTCTAAATTTTTGTGGAAATATTAGTGGATAAGACAAAGATGATTCAAAGTAAATATTGGTTCTCATGCTTTGTTTGCCAATATTGAATTTCAAGCACATATGTAAATGTGACATTCAAAAGTTTTTTTTTTCCAGATCGAGAATATTTCTCTATAAAACTACACTGAATACTATTCAAATTCCTATATCAGCAATCTTGCATTATGTGGATTTTAAAAAAGTACATTGAAATACTCAAGGCAGCATTAGTTGCAACAATAAATGAAATAAGTTGTGAAATTTTCAATGATCAAATGTCTCTCCTTAGCAATAGTTATATTCTATATATAGTTAACAGCAGTAATTATATTTTAGAACCGAAGCTTTATAACAATGGGAAATTTAAAAGTCTTAGGAAAAGTCTCACACTGAACAGACTTTTGGGAACATGTCATTTTATTTTCATGCACTAAATCTTTGCTTTTACCTAAAAAGCAATTTTTTGAGAACACAAAATGAACAAAAGCAAAGTGCTGTGTTTGAAATTCATGAATAAGATAACAATGCTTCCTCTCTTGAGGTAATACTTTCCTTTGTTATTTCTATTGCTTGGTTACATTCTGCTAGTAGGAATTTGAGTAATAATTTGATGATAATTCCTCAAGGTGAGAGGATTTATTTCACTTTTCACACAGGAAAAGGTCTGTTAACACAATAGGTATCTGGAGTACTCTCATTGAAGCAATTCTTTACATGTTTCTAGTTTATCTTCATACAGAGTCAGATTATATTAGACAACATTGGATAGTTTTTAAGTGACATGAGGAGGTTTTCTTTTTATTTCTGCAGTTATCAGGTGAGCATTTGAAGTACTTTCCTCTTGAGAAAACTCAGAAATTAGAAAGCACAATTGGTATGAAAGAATAAGAAGAAAATTCTGATGAATTATCTATATATAACTTATATGACTATTGTATTTCTATTTTGATTATTCTTCTCATAAAAGATCAATTCTGTAAATAATAGAATGTGCTATACAATTTTTAGCAAAAATGATAGAAATAATATACATAAGTCTCACTTCTCCCTAACTCTCCTTTGATCACTGCATTAGCCTGTTTGCAATACTGTTAAGATATACCTGAGGCTGGGTAATATGTAAAGGAATGAGAATTATTTGGCTCATTGTTCTACAGGCTGTAAAACAAACATGGCACATATATCTGTTCAACTTCTGTTGAGTGCCTTAGAAAGCTTTACAATCATGGTAGAAGATGAAGGGGGAGCCAGTGCATCGCATGGCAAGAGAGAGAGGGAGGAGATGCCAGAATCTTCTGAACAACTGGATCTAAACTTAGTAGAGTCTCTCTGTGGGGACTCTGCTCCTGGAGTGGGTTTCTGCCTTGGCACCCCGACTTTCTGATATATCCGCTGAAATTTAGGTGAAAGTTGCCAAGCTCCCTTCACTCTTGCATTCTGCACACCTGCAGGTTTTACATCACACAAAAGCCACCAAGACTTATGGCTTACAGCCCCTGAAGCAGTGGCCTGAGCTGTAGGCCCTTTGAGTCACAACTGGGAACTGGAGTAGCAGGGATACAGGGAGTAGTGTCCTGAGGCCACACAGGGCAGCAGGGCCCTAGGCCTGCCCTTAAAGCCTATTCTTTTCTTCTAGGCTTTGGGGCCTATGGTGAAAGGGACTGCCTCACTGATTTCTAAAATGTCTTTGAGGCTTTTTTCCCATTATCTCAGCTATTAGCATTTGGCTCTTTTTCAGTCATGCTAATCTCTGTAGAAAGTGGTTGCCCCACATGCCACTTGAATTTCTATCCTGAAAATGATTTTTCCTTCTCTATCACATGACCAATTGTGACTTTTCCAAAGTCCTATACTCTGCTTCCATTTTAATTAAGTTCCAACTTCTAGTCATTCTTTTACTTTTGCATCTGATCACAGATTGTTAAAATCAGGCACATCAACACTTGAACATTTTGCTGCTTGGATATTTCTTCTGGTAGATACTATAGGTCATCACTCTTAAGTTCAAGCTTCCACAGAGTCCAGGAGCATGACACAATTCAGTCAAGTTCTTTGCTAAAGTGTAACAAATGTTACCTTTGCTCTAATTCCCAATAACTTTGTCATTTCCATCTGAGACCTCATCAGCCTGGTCTTCCCTGGCCATATTTCCATTAGTATTTTGGTCACAACCACTTAACAAGTCTCAAGAAGTTCTATACTTTTTCGCATCTTCCTGTTGTCTTCTCTGAGACCTACAAACTCTTCCAAACTCTGCCTGTTCCCCACTACCAAAGATACTTCCACGTCTTCAGATATCTTTATAGAAATTCCCTACTCCTCGGTACCAATTTTCTACATTAGTTTGTTTGTACGGCTATTAAAAAAATACCTGAGGCTGGGTAATTTATAAAGAAAAGAAATTTATTTGGCTCATGGTTCTCCAGATTGTAAAAGCATGGCACCCACATCTGTAGAGCTTCTGCTGAGGCCCTCGGGAAGCTAACAATTATGGTGGAAGGTGAATGGAGAGACAGTGCATCAAATAGCAACAGTAGGAGCAAGAGAGAGATGGGAGGTGACAGGCTGCTTTAAACAACCAGATCTCACTTGAACACAAAGAGTGAGAGAACTCATTTATTCATGAGGGATCCACCCCCATGACCCAAACATCTCTCACTAGACCCACCTCCAACATTGGAGGTCACATTTCAACATGAGATTTGGAATGGAGAAAACATGCAAACCATATTAAACACTTTTGAGAAAACAATTTCCATATATTGGAACAAGTAAAAGTAAAAAAAAAAAAAAAAAAAAAAAAAAAAAAAAAAAAAAAGGAATAAAGAATCTATCTTACCTAACTTGTTAAGAACATTTCAATCAGTGTTTAAAACTAAAAATTCCCACAGTCGCTGAAAACCTAGCATATTCAAGACTGCTAAATTCTCAAATTAGCAATTTAACTATGGATCTTAAAATGGATCTTGCCATTTTTTTTTATCCATAAAGTGTATGTAGGTTGTTAGAATCTTATCTACAGTACCTAGACTTTAATCAATATTCATATAAAAGAGAATTTCTGCATGATTGGGAAAGTAAAGTCATACTAAATGGCTTAGTAATACCATGAGAGTTTTCTGAATTCTAAAATCACTATTTTAAGAATTCTGAAAACATTTTTAAGACCTGAGAAGAGTAGTAATTTTAGAGATAAACATAAACTTTAAATTTGAGATCTATGTCTGAGAGCATTTTGCTTTAGTCGCCTTTCTGATAGCTCCTCAAACTAAATCTGATAGTTATATGCACCATTAGGAATATAATTTATAGAATGGTGAGATTCTATTTTTGAAATATTAACCAATTCTTCTTAAGACTTGATTTTCTGTTACTCTTGATTTTTCTCACTTTTCTACATTGGAACTGGCTTTATTCATTCCTCAGAAAAGGAGTGATTCAATTGATGATATAGAAAATGTAAACTTTTATAGTTGGAACTTAGAAAGTGTAAGCCCTGTGAAAAGGGAGTAAGTTTTGATGAAGATATCAGCGCTAGAAGAAAACATGATGTTATTTAAATTATCAAATCCTCAGGTTCTGGTAGGCTTTTCTGTGTTGCAGATTAGTAACAAGTAGAATTAAGAGCCAGTAATACTGGTGAGTCCTTGAGAAAAGACTCTACAGGACATAAATGGATAGATAGATAGATAGATAGATAGATAGATAGATAGATAGATAGATGTAGGAATTTTGAATATGAGGGAAATATTACTCTTAAATAGAGTGTGAAGTGGTGGCAAAGCCCTAGAGTATAAAGGGCATATCATATCTCATATTAATGATGAAATCAGACTCACCTGAGAATGACCTGGAGAATTAACATGTTGCTAGGACATTTAAATAGTAGGACACAATCCTAAAGTGTCCTAAACAATCCCACGGAATATGGTGTGCTTTTTCAAAAATAGAAAGATAAAACTTGGGAACCACAGAGAACCCTGAAAGCAGTTAATTTTTAGCCAGATTAGAAAAAAGGTAAGAATGTGAGAAAGTACAATAGTGACTTGTGTACAGCTAGGGTAAGATATTAGAACAACTCAAAATGTCTCCAGAGATGCTATCACAAGTTGGAAGAGACATCGAAGATCATACAACTAGTCCTTAAGTTCTTTACATTATGTATCCCCAAGAACTTAGACTCAACTCCAGCTATGTGATGGGGGAGATCCAAATGTATTAACATTAACTTTTTACTACTCAGAAGAAGGGGGACATAGATAGATCTTGTTTTGCATAAAACATTATGTATTCAGACTTATTTCCCCGGTACATATTATCTGAGAAACAATAACGTAATAATGTTCACCTTTAATCCCAAGTAAATTATTAATGAGTCTTTTTTTTCTTTTCTTTTCTTTTTTTTTTTTTTTTTTTTTTTTTGAGATGGAGTTTCCCTCTGTTGCCCAGGCTGGTGTGAAGTGGCACAATCTTGGCTCACTGCAACCTCTGCCTCCCCTGGTTCAAGCGATTCTCCTGCCTCAACCTCTAGAGTAGCTGGGATTACAAGTGGCCGCCACCACACCCAGCTAATTTTTGTATTTTTAGTAGAGACAGGGTTTCACCATGTTGACCAGGCTGGTCTCAAACTCCTAACCTCAGGTGATCCAGTCACCTTGACCTCCCAAAGTGCTAGGGTTACAGGCGCGAGACACCACACACAACCATGAATCATCTTTTATAAATGACATGTATTGTGTGAGTTCTGAATGTTTTATAAGGAGTTCACATTCAGTATTGTTTAAAAATAGTAATAGTGCTACAATATTTTAAAATTCTGAATTGGGTATAAATGATATATCTATTTGTTGATAATTTGTGTATTGGAATAAACAAAAAGTTATTTAATTTAGGTAAACTAACAAAAGTAGTTATTTTTTTACTGCATAATCTGGTATACTCCTTATAAAAGTAAACTAAGAAATGCTATCAGATGTATATGTATATGTGTGTATATACATACATATAAAATACTCACATATTTATATGTATATATATACACACATATATGTATATAAAATACACACATATTTATATGTATATATATACACACATATATATCTGTTTTAATTCCTTGATTAAAAAGAGACTTCCATTCTATACTTACTAAGGAGAAGAAAATAGAAAAATGTGATTTGGATCAATGTCCCATATTTAATACTAAATGTGATAATCCTGGTACTAAAGAATGTACTGTTCTATTTATTCTGTTGATAATAATTTCTTTATATTAACTTATTTTGAATAAATGTAAAAGTAAAGAAAAGAAATAAGTTACATTTAAATAGACGTTTTTGTTTTTGCCCATAGTTTGAATGGTGAAGCTGTCCGAGTCCACGCTAACAGAAAGGAGCAGATCTCTGGAACCTGAAGAAACTGGCACACAGTAGAATCAATAAGAGGTCAGAAATGAAGGTCATATATGTCTGTGAGCGTGTATATATATATATATATATATATACACGCTCACAGACACACATATATATATACATATATACACACACTATATATATATGAAAAGCTGGTAGAATTTGGAAGTTATAGCTATTCAATAAATATTTCTTTTTCTTTTTCTTTTTTTTTTTTTTTGAGACAGTCTCACTCACTCTGTCTCCCAGGCTGGAGCGCAGTGGTGCCATCCCAGCTAACTGCACCCTCTGCCTCCTGGGTTCAAGTGATTCTCCTGCCTCAACCTCCCAAGTATCTGGAAGTATAGGCATGCATCACCATGCCTGGATAATTTTTGTATATATAGTAGAGATGGGGTTTCCCCATGTTGGTGAGGCTGGTCTCAGACTCCTGACCTCAAGTGATTCTGCCCACCTCAGCCTCCCAAAGTGCCGGGATTACAGGTACGAGCCACCGTGCATATCCGTCAATAAATATTTATTAAGCTTATTACTTAAGAAAACTTTGATAAATAAAAAATTAAATTAGTTGTAGAGGCTTGTTTGCATATAATAATCTACACATGCCACATTTCCATTTGGGGTTTCATTATATTTCACTTACATACAATTTTTAAATCTGATGGCTTTTATAATCTCACCATCTTTTATTTAATTTGATTGCAATCTGTGGCTGATGTAGAATTCGATATTGTTTAGATGGGTAATTTACCTTACATAGCCAGATGAAAAATAATCAATTTGAGAGCAAAGTAGGAAAAGCCACATTCAGTTAACAAGTCCACAGTACTGGCTTGTTTCACAAGACACTGTGCCAAGTCAGTAGCATCAAAAATCTAGATGCCTGAATAGCATGCAAGGATGGGGAAAAAGACATGATAAAAGTAGAAACTGCTGGTCTCAGTGGCTCGTGACTGTCACCCCAACTACTCAGGAGGTTGAGGCGGGAGGACTGCTTGAGCCCTAGAGTTAGAGATCAACCTGGGCAACATAATGAGGCCCATCTCTAAGAAATTTTTAAAAAATAGCCAGAGAGGGTGGCAGGCACCTAAATTCTCAGCTACTCTGGAAGTGGAGACAGGAGGATTGCCTGAGACCATGAGTTCAAGGCTGCAGTGAGTCACAATCAGGACACTGCACTCCAGCCGGGACAACAGGTGAGGCACCATCTCAAAAAAGAAAAAAAAAAAAGTGGAACCAAAATGGGAATGTCCAAAGAATTGCCATAAACAAAACCAGGATGCACAAATATGATTTTAAGTTCATGTACCTAAAATTATGAGGATAATTATGTGTGTGTGTGTGTGTGTGTGTGTGTGTGTGTTTATTTAGAGAGAGAGAGAGAGAGAGAGAGAGACAGAGAGTCTATGCCTGTAGTAATATCGTAATGAACAATCTTCACTTAGAAAGCAGCTTTGGTACAGACCAATTGGCAATTGATTCAAATATTCCTACTGCAACAGAATGTGCTCTTTGTTTGAAGAGCCTCATTAAAACAAAGTCTCAGTGTTATAACATTACAGTGTAACTGTAATGCTTAAGTTTTCTTACAATAATGGTATTTGAAGTCCACACTAGGAAGAATCAATCTTAATAAAGAGGGATCTAGACTATATTACATGTTGTATATATGTTTATACTCCACATATTTATACATATTGTACAGATCTATACATTTTCATATATATCTCACACAAAAAATACATGTATACACACATATATACTTATGTGTGTATGTATGTGTATGTATATATGTATATGTGTGTGTGTGTATATATATATGTATATGAGAGAGGAGAGAGAGAAAGAGAAAAGGAAAGAAAAGGAAAGATTTTAAGGAACCCAGGACTCACATGTCTTAATTCCATAGGGAAGACCAGCGGACTAGAAATTCAGGTTGGAGTTGATATTGCAGTCTTGAGAAAAAAATTCACAAAGCAGGCCAGGCAGACTAGAAACTCAGACAGAGTTTGTATATTACAGTCCTGCTTCAGGAAACTTCTGTCTCTATTCTGCAAGTTTTCAAAGGATTGCATGAGACTTACCAAATCAACTGGACACCGAAGTTTGGCCAAGATAACACATAAAATTAGCCATCACAAAGACCAAATGAAGGTAAGAACAATTATACTCAGCATGACCCCGAAAAATCCTCTTAAAAATAGAGTTCCACTCTTTTTGAGTATTTAGGGGCTGGATTGTCCTGGGCTATTTAGGGGCTGGATTGTCCTGGGCTGATGGAAATATTGTTAGTCAACTGAGATTCTAGTGCAGATGAAATAGATAGTAATTTATCTTTGCCATACTACAATAGCGTGTTGTGCTTCTTACACTGGATTTGCATATCTCTTTATATGGAATTGTTCCAATATATGTCGTTGTCCACTCATGACATGTCTGACCTTTGTAAAATCCCAGAATGCAGCCTATTGACCTAATGTTACAATGTGCCCAGACTTGATACATTTAGGTTATTCAATTTTTTCAACATATCAATTTTTTCCATTATTGATTTAATGATACAAATTATCCGTAATGTGTCATGTCATGTTCCATGCTTAAATACGTAAATGTAATAATGCAAAGTTGGTAGATGAGCTACAATACCAAATATCTATATTTTAAAACCCTGAGGGACTGTACTGAAAGCAATTCCATAATATAAATCTAAAATTTAAAAATTGCACAAAAATTATAATTATCACAGTTCTATTCTTAAATATAGGAAAGGTGAGTTCTGTAAACTACTGTGATCTACAAAAACCTCATAGATTGAGACGTGATTAAAATTATATTAGCACATATTTCAGCCAAACAAAATTACATGAAACTTATGTCTGTAAACCTACTGATAGGTTGATCAATTATACTTCCTTAGGTTTATAATTTCACTTAAAATCCATCTAAAAAATCATAGAAAACATTGACATGTGAATGCGCATTTTAAGGAAAAAAAGTGATCATAATATATTTCTAATGCCTCCGAGGAAGGTATTGGCACTTAAAGTTGGTTTTATATATATATATATATATTTTTTTTTTTTTTGAGATGGAATCTCGCTCTGTTGCCCAGGCTCAGTGGCCGGATCTCAGTTCACTGCAAGCTCCGCCTCCCGGGTTCACGCCATTCTCCTGCCTCAGCCTCCCGAGTAGCTGGGACTACAGGCGCCCGCCACCACGCCCGGCTAGTTTTTTGTATCTTTTTAGTAGAGACGGGGTTTCACCATATTAGCCAGGATGGTCTCGATCTCCTGACCTCGTGATCCGCCCATCTCAGCCTCTCAAAGTGCTGGAATTACAGGCCTGAGCCACCGCGCCCAGCCGGTTTTAAATATTTTATAGTGAACCTCTAGAGCTATGGAATTATCTTTGTCAATCTAGATGTGATTGATTGAGGTTGAGTTTGGAAAATTTCAGGTAGTTCATGGCACATGTATTTCAACACCGTTTTTCCAAGTCATTGGATACCTAGCTTGCGTTTTCTGTATTTTCAGTGGTAATATTGGCTCAGCCTTGAGAGTTAAGACTGTAAGTTGATATTATACAATAGAATAACAATTTTAATTATTTAATATTTTTAAATACAACCCATATTACATTTATCAAAGAAAAATTTTTATAATTAAATATTTTTGAACATTTTGACTCTTAAAAATGTCTTTCAAATGTTTATTTTTTTAAATTTTAAAGTATTTGTAATTTGTATTATACTTTTTTTAAATCTTTAGATTGTTTTTAGCATGAGGTATTACAGTCATTCACTCAGTTATTAGAATAAAGTTTTTATGTTATCAGTTAATATTTTAAAAACAAAAATAAAGAACAACTCAGTGTGATGTTCCAGTATGTGCTAATAGAAATATACACGTCACAGCAGTACCCCCACTTTCTTCCCTAAAAATATTTGCATTACTTTGGGCAAATTTATGAAGACAACAATTCCCATTCACTTAAAATAACGAATGTTGAAATAAATCACAGAGGCAATGACAAGAATGTGTTTCTGTCGCTCAAGTGAAATTCCCCATATGACACTCCCAGGTGGTATGGGCAAGCAGACCCTCTAACACCTGCCTCAAATATAAATAAAATATGTACACAATAATGTCCATGCTAAGCAGTGTAAATATCACGTCTAACTAATTCAGCTCCTCAAAATTAATGCCTTACAATTGACCTTTAAGCCCAGTGGTCCGATGGGAAGAAAATGCTAATTAATTATTTGATTCTTGTATGAAGTGTTATAACACTGGCAACTATTCACTTATTTTGAATACCCAGCCTAGACTGAAATGGTAATCTCTGTGGGTAAGGTGAAAATAAGTACTAAAATTAATAAAACTACAGTAGAACCATGTGCAGTTTGGCATCCTGTGATAGAATATAAGTGAATATCAATACAGTTGGGCAGTAGAATAATCTCTTAGTGTAAATGTGTTATACAATTGTGAAAAAGAATACTTCCAATGTTCTGTACATTATTAGGTAATTCTACTCACTCTGTCTTTTGATTCTTGTCACGTATCTTTAAATCGCTTCCAATTTGGGTACAATTTTCCCAGAGATGAAGACTAAGATTCTTGTTCCTCATATATTCTGAAACTCCATCTCAGATACTATGACTAGATTCAGGCAACGACTTATCTGCCTGAATAAGATGAAAGGGCTTTTCAAAACCCCTTCAACCAATTTTAACCACCATTGTAAACTTCTGCATGATGGCAGGTATTCTGGAGTTGTTGCAAACTTACTCTTATCCAACTATTAATTCTAATTTTTTAATGCCCTGTTTTTCCTTTTACCTGATCCTCTAAAACTACCTTATTTTCTGACCATTTCTGGGGCCTGTTGGCCTGCTTGTCTAGTTTCAATCTAATTTGTCAGTCCCTAACATCATTAATTAAGTTATTCATTCACTCAACACTTATTTCTTAAGGACTTACCATGTGGAAGTGTACACGTAAATATCAATTCTTGTAATTATCTGTTATTCCATCTATCCTCCTTCTATCCATCATTTATCTGGTATCTGTCTATTGATCTTCCTTTCTAAATACCTGTCATCTTCTAATACTTTCAAGTTATGAAACATATAGTTCTTTTTCATTTTGTATCGAAAGATGGCATCTACTGGTGATATTTAAAATTACTACTGAAGTAAATGAAATTCAAAGAAGTTTCTATTTTATGACAACTGAAAGTAAGTGTGGAAACAAGAAATCCTGCAAAAAACTCAAGGATAATTATGACATAAGGAGACTTTGGTCAGAATGGAAGTAAGTGCCTTTTGTGCTTTACATTTAATTTACAAGTATACCCTCTTTGTTAATACAAAGTGTTACAACAATCATGATATCTTGCTCCCTAGAAACACTGACTTTTCTCTTCCCATAGTTCTCTGCACATCTTTGTCTTTTAAATAACTGATTATGTCTAGATAAGTCTTATAAAAATAATACGGAAAAACACACGGAAAAACATAGAATATTTAACCTACTTTTATATAGTGTCTGGCCTTTACTATCATTTGCTTCCTGAATCAAATGGGTGATATTCATGCATGAAAACAAAAATAGGAATGACAAAAATCCCAACTCACAGGACTAATGACACAATCACGTAATTGGAAAATAAAAGTAAAACATAGTTTTTGAGAAATTTCAGGGAGAACTACAAGGAGAATTTTAAATCTAGAAAAGGGGTTTAGAATGAATTAAACTATAATAAAAATTAGAGAGGCTGAATTATTAGAGGCCCACAAAACAAGAAGAGCAAAAGAATATATGAGAATATTTGGCAAGAGTACGTGAGGTTTGGTGTGGTTGGAAATATGTGTTGTTCAAGATTGAATGAGGGTTAAAGGTAACGTTAGAGTCTTATTCAGTCAATGGAGAAAAACTTATAGTTAGAAAAATTCTGTTTGTACATAGGCCAATATAGCAAAAAGAGGTGGAAAACCGGCAGTACTTGGGATCATATATAAGTATATTTGATATATTTGCTTCATTATTAACTGACTACTCACAGAGTGTCACCAGAAGATTTAAAAGTAAAGAATAGAGATGACAATTTAGAAATTTTCATAAAAATACAAGGTTAAATTCCGTACCAATCAACTGGAAACTTACATCTGGAATCTAGAAGAATGATCAAAGTCAGAAATAAATATTGGGGAGTTATTAGTATATACACAACAAACTATCTTTGATATTAAAAAGAAAAAAAAGTAGTAGCTAGAAAAGTATAAGGACTCATTTTGGCGTCATGACTGTCATTATTTTTGCTTAGAAGGAAATTGGGCAGTGAATAAAACTATGAAGTAAGGAAGCAGAAAAACTGAAAGAAAAGAGTGACAGAAATCAATGGAAAGTTTTTTCTATCTTTCTTCTTAATGTTAATAATCATTAAATCAGTTATAAAAACAGACATTTTCTTTTTTAAACTATATTTTTATTGTGGTAAAATACATACAGCATAACATTTGTTATTTTAATCTTTTTATATGTACAATTTACTGCCATGAGTTTCTTTCACAATGTTGTACAACCATCACCATTATCTAGTTCCAAAATTTGTTATCAACCCAAACAGAAATCCTCTACTGTACTCATTAGGTAACAGCTTCCCAATTCCCTTTAACCCCAGCCCTTGATAACTTCTAGTCTATATTATGTCTCTATGAATTTTCCTATTCTAGATATTTTGCATACATGTTCATTCATCTAAAATGCATGCTTCCTTATGTCTGGTTGATTTCGCTTAGCATATTGTTTTCAAGGTTCAACTATGTTGTAGCATACATCAATACTTCATTCCTTCTGACTATTGAATAATATTCCATTGTAATATATACCCCATTTTATTTATTCATCTATTTATAGATGCTTGTATTATTGCTATCTTTTAACTATTGTGAATAATACTGCTAAAATATTGGTATGCATATATTTGTTTGAGTCCCTAATTTTAATTCTTTCAGATATACACCTAGGAGGGAAATTGCCAGTCATATAGTAATCCTATGTCTAATTTTTGGAGAAACCACCAAACATTTCTACAGCAGCTAAGTCGTTTCACATTTCCACCTACAATGTACAAAAGTTCCAATTTCCCCGCATCCTTGCTAATGTTTGTTATTTTTCATCTTCCTGATTATAGCCATCACAGAATTTTTGAAGTGGTGTGATTTTGGTTTACATGTTTTCTACTTTCTATTTATTGAGCTTTCTTTTCATGTGCCCACTGACCATAAATCAATCTTTTCTTGTTTGTTTGTTTGTTTGTTTTGTTTTTGAGAGGGATTCTTACTCTGTTGCTTGGGCTGGAGTGCTGTGGTGCCATCTCGGCTCACTGCAACTTCTGCCTCCCAGGTTCAAATGATTCTCCTGTCTCAGCCTCCTGAGTAGCTGGGATTACAGCACCTTCCACCATGCCTGGCTAACTTTTTGTATTTTTAGTAGAGATGAGATTTCATCATGTTGGCCAGGTTGGTTTCGAACTCCTGACCTCGTGATTTGTCCACCTCGGCCTCTCAAAGCACAGGGATTACAGGCACGAGCCGCCGCGCTTGGCCCATTAATCAATCTCATATGGAGAAATGGCTATAGAAGTCTTTCGTTTGTTTTGTTGATTAGGTTCTTTGTCTTGTTGAGTTGTAGAAATCTTTCACAAATTCTGGATATTAACTTCTTGTCATATATTTAGTTTACAAATATTCTTTCCCTTTCTGTGGGTTGTTTTTACTTTCTTTATAGTGTCCTTGATAAACAAGTTTTTTTTTTAATTTAATAAAGTCCAATATGCCAATTTTATCTTTTGTTGCTTATATTTTTAGTATTATATTTTAAAACTATTGCCAAAGCCACCGCCATGCAGATTTGTCCTCATTTTTTAAAGATGTTTGTAATATTGACATTTAAATTTAGGTGCTTTATCTGTTTTGACTTAACTTTTTTTATGTGGTATTAGGTAAGGGATTGACTTCAATAATTTACATGAAAATGTTCCATTTTGCCAGCACCATTTGTGGAAGAGACTGTACTTTCCACATTGAATGGTAAAGTCATGTATTGAAGTCTCCAACTATTATTGTAGAATTATTTATTTTCCATTTTAATTCTTTCAATTTTTGCTTTATATATTTTGCCTCTATTGTTTGGCATGTATACCTTTAAAATTATTTTATACTGAAACTTTCAACAATATATATTTTTTTCTTTTGGAAACATATTTTATTGGAAATCTATTTTATCTGATATTAATATAGTCATTCCAAGTCTTTTGTGGTAACTCAATATAAAATATATTTTTTCATTATTTTACTTAAAACTTTGTTGTGTCTTTGCATCTAAAGTGATTCTTTCATACCCAATAGATAAATGAATAATGTTTTATTTTTCATACATTCTGCCACTCTCTTAACAATCTTATAAAAGTTACCTCTTTTTGAATTGTATGCCTATTATATATATTTTCAGTTATAATTTTATGTGTGTCTTTTAAATCACATAGGAAAACTATGAAGAGTTACAAACAAAAATACAACGAGGTTGGCTTTTTTACTTACCTGTATAGCTACCTACACCAGTGTTCTTAATTTCCTCATATGGCTTCAAACCACTGTCTGGGGTCCTTTTATTTCAACTAGATGAATTCCCTTTAGCTTTTCTTGTAAGGTAAGTCTATTAGTAACAAGTACCCTTAGCAATTTTTTTTTTTTTTTTAATACTTGAAGGACAATTTTGCTGTATGTAGAATTCTAGGTTGACAGTTTTGTTGCCCCAAACCCCGGACTATTTACAGTATATTATATCAACCCACTGCCTCTGTCCTCCATTGTTTCCAATAATAAATCTGCTGCTAAGTATATCAAAAATATTTTGTGACTTACTTCTCTCATGTTGTTTTTAAGTTTTTTTCTGTGTTTAGCTTTCAATGATTTGACTATATTTTGCCTGAAATTTGCTGAACATTTTTAATGTGTAGTTTCATGTTCTTCATTAAATTTGGGAAATTGTCAGCCATTATTTCTTAAAATAGTCTTTCCACCTTATTTTCTCATATTCTTCTTTCTGGGACTCCCATAATGAATACATGGCCTTCTTTAAAATGTTCCACAGGTCTCTTATGATCAGTTCATTTTTTAAAAAAAAATCTTTTTTCTTTCTGTTTCTCACACTGCAAAAATACTATTATCTCTCTTTAAGTTCACTGATTATTTCTCCTGATTGCTCGTTCTGCTGTTGAAACTCTCTTGCAAAGTTTGTGTTTCAGTTATTATACATCTCTAGAGAGAAGTATATTATACTTTTCTTGTCTGCACCAGAAATTCTATTTGGATCCTTTATATTTATATCTTTATTCTGATATTGTTATCACATGTATTATTTTGCTGTTTTCCTTTTGTTCTTCTCTATACTTTTCTTTAGCACTTTGAACGATCTTAAAACATTTGATTTAAAGTCTTTGTATAGAAAGTCCAATGTTTGTGCCTCTTCAGGGCCTACTTCTGTGAATTATTTCTTCCTTTGAGTGTCCAGTACTTTCTGATTTCTTTGTATGGCTTTATTATTTTTTGGTTGAAAACTGGACATTTCTAAATTTTAATGGACTAACTCTGGTAATCAGATATTCCCTTTCCCCAGGATTTGCTATTTTGATTATTCTAGGTTTAGCTTGTTTTGGCTAAGATTTTCCTGCATTCCAGGGAAATTTTTACCTGACTTTTATTTAATCTGCATTCACTTACTGCTATAAGACTTTAACTGTTTTACAAACTTAAGACAGAGTTCTCAATGTTTCTGATATTTTTATTATGTTTCTGATGAAACACAGGAATTCAGAGCTTCCCACTCTACTACTTCCCTGGTACCACTCCCCAAAGCAGGTATTTTTAAAATATTCAATCAATCCTTCTTCCTAGAAATGATGTATGGATCCTTATTTGCTCATATGATTATATTATTGCTAAAATATTTTAGCATAACTTTAAAATTTATGAAAGAGTTCTGTTTATGTTCACTCTATAATTGCATTCTTAGCTAATGTTTATAATAAAAGATTAACAAATAAAGGTAAAATAAATGAGTAAATTTGTTTTTCTGCAACAATTACTTAAAGGCTAAACTTTTTGATCACAGTGAAATGTTGACTTACTTCAGATTTCTATATTTTAGATTATTGAGGTCATGATTAGAAGCCAAAATACATTTATTCCCATATAAAATAAGAAACAGTTGTTTTTTTTTTTTTTCTGTTGTGGCTTATTGAGGAAACAATTAGTGCGTCTTAGTCGTAAAAATGTGCATTTACATTTTTTTTTTTTTTTTTTTTTTTTTTTTTTTTTATTATACTTTAAGTTCTAGGGTACATGTGCATAACGTGCAGGTTTGTTACATATGTATACTTATGCCATGTTGGTGTGCTGCACCCATCAACTCGTCAGCACCCATCAATTCATCATTTATATCTTGTATAACTCCCCAATGCAAGCCCTCCCTCCTCCCCCCTCCCCCCTCCCCATGATAGGCCCCAGTGCGTGATGTTCCCCTTCCCGAGTCCAAGTGATCTCATTGTTCTAGAAAATATTAAAACATACTTTAACCTCTGGCCATGTGAAATTAACTCTTATTTCCCAGTATGCTTTTAATGTGATCTTTCCATCTAAAAATTATTTTGTGTTTACTTTTATATTTAACTCCCAAATACTAATCAAAGAGCAACTGGGCAAACAACATTGTAACAAACATCATTATCAAGACAAAGGAATCTATATGACGGTATTTTTAAAAATTCGCCCCCAAAAGAATTTGAAAATTTGAAAGATTTGTTTAAAGAGAGACAAGATAATAATATTAAAAAAGATCTACCAATGAACAAATCCAAATGGCCAAATGTTGGGCACTGAAATTCAACATACAACATCGATTAAGATAGTATTGGCTTAGAAAAATACTTAAGCGTAAAAAAAAAAAAATCAGTTTGGTTCTTTCACCAACATTTGTTCTAGTATGGGTTTTCAAGTTATTTCTGGGCTACACAGTTCTTTCCAGACTACCTGGTGGCAATTTGAGAGTCTAGTATCACCTTGTGTTGGGAACCAAAGATCCAGAAGCAGCATAGCGCTGTGACTAGACCACCTGTGAAACCATCACAAAGCTTAACCCACCCTTGATCCCAGAATCTTTACAAATGTTTACTAAAGAAAATTCTCAGGATGATTCAGAGGCCTCTCATAACTACCCAGATTTTTGTCAGTCTAACAGCTGTATAATAATGCCTCATTTTAAATGAATTTGCATTCTATAATTCTGAATGATGCTGAGTATATTTTTACATGTTTATTCGCTTTTAGGATAGTCTAAGTTTGTTTGTTTGTTTTTAGGATAGTAAATAACACAAAACGCTGGCAATATTGATCAAGGTGAAAGATAGTAGATTAAAATAAACAATATCCAGCTGTAAAATAGATACAACTACAGGGAGATAAAGTTGCCCAGAAAATTCTAAAAGTTTTCAGAGAAACAAATTATTAACAAACAAAAGAAAAAAAAAATCAGAATTCCAGATTTCTCATTACCAACACCAGATACTAGAAGGAAATATAACAATATATTCAATGCTTTGATGGAACATTACTTTGAATCTAGAATTCTATCCTCAGCCTAATTATCCTACAATTGTGAAAGTAAAATAAGACATATTTAGATATGGGAAACCTGAAAAAGTTTACTATTCATGTACTTTCTTGGAAAGAATTCATTACAAGTAACTAGATTATAGCTCCCTATAGGTATATATCTTTCCCGGGGGAGGGAGGAAGGGAAGGAAGAAAGGAAAGAAAGGAAGGAAGGAAGGGAGGGAGGGACGGAAAGATGGAAGGAAGAAAGGAGTTTCTATGACTTTAGATCCTATGTAGCAATGTCCTCCACCATAGTTTATTTTACTCCAAATAACTATATGCTTGATCTCTTAGTGGCAGAGTGGTAACATACTTAAAAGACTTTGCTGGGCTGGGAGTGGTGGCTCACACTTACAATCCCAGCACTTTAGGAGGCTGAGGGAGGAGGATCACTTGAACCCAGGAGTTCAAGACCAACCTGGGAAACATGGTGAAACCCCATCTCTACAAAAAAATTCAAAAATTAGCAGGGCGTGGTGGCGCATTCTTGTAGTCCCAGCTAGTTGGGAGGCTGAGGCAGGAGAATTACTTGATCCCAGGAGGCAGAGGCTTCAGCGAGCCAAGATCACATCACTGCATTCCAGCTTGGGCAGCAGAGCAAAACCCTGTCTCAAAAAATGAAAGAAAGAAAAAAGATTTTTCTGCTCTTCTGCTAGTTCTTCCAGAACATGGCATCTGCCTTCTTGTTCTCACATCTTTGACCTACTGAATTAGTACCCCAAAATAGGCCTGCTCTGAGCTGATATCTCACCTAGGATGTTTCATGCAACAGGATATTAATCAATCCTTGGTTTAAAAAAAAAAAAAGTGTATGGGTTTGACGAAGTCGGAGGGACTTCTTTCCCATAGGCTTTCTCAGTCATTGCAATGTTTACCAAATGGATTTGGCCATGGTGCCCTTTAGGGATGGGGAGCATCTTGCAGAATTAGTGCTTTGAAAATCACTTTGGAAAACTCTGTTTCTTGTTTTAGACTCTTATGATCTATAATGTTCAATATTAAAATATGAAAACAGCATGCTTTGTTCCTACTCAATGCCTAGTAAATAGTAGACATGCAATAAATATATTTTAATAAGAATAAATGAATGAGAGTATCAATTATTGTAAAAATGTTCTATTATACAAGGTGGGTATTAAATCTATGATAAGCTATTGCTTCTATTTATTGTAGAGTGTGATTTTTACCCAGAATCTAACAACTTCAAAAGAAAACAAAAATATCATCTTACTTATAATTGGATAATACTCTGCCTATGAAACAAAATTTACCAAAATCCCTTACTTTTGTAACTTTAGTAAAAATCTTCAGGTGTGTTTACAGCTTTCTGTGGTAGAATCCAGTGGTGATTGTCCTCTACCAGCTTTAGGCTTATCATCAGTCTGGATCTTCGGGCCTTATCTGCAATGAAATTTCTATCAGTCTATATTTGTGTTGTGCTTAATTATATGAGTCTCAAATGCACTTTACTAAAATTAAAAATTTAGTGTTGTAAAACATGCCGTCACATTGTCTTTATTTCTTACAAGTTCATTTCTTTATATTGTCTTAATGATTGTCAGTCATTCTTTCATCTCTCAGTATGATGTGATCTTTAAAAATGCTCAGATTTATGTTTTTTAATGGATGCAAATAAATATTGTCATTGTCTGTAAAACGGAACAATACAGTCAATAGATTATAATTAAATGGAAGGGATGTTGTGAGATTTGGAGGATGATCACACAAAGACTTGCAACATCCAGCTGAAAACACAAAATTCCCTGGTAATGTGACCATCAAAACATCTATTTTGTTTTGTGAGAAATGATAATAAAATGGAATTAACCAGGCAATATTTATGAATTTGCTCTCTCTCCAATTTCTCTTCCAATGCTCCTTTTTCCAAAATACTGGAAACTTTGGCATCCCTTATCAGCAGGGGGCAGACAACAAGGTATGACATTCTATGGACCTGACTTCAAGTGTTCTATTCTAGGATCTTGAGAAAAAGATTTCTTTTCTCCCTTTATTTGTGAAAATGTGCGCATTGCTACCCACCTTCTCAGGCTGACAATAAACAAAGATTATACAAGATAAATTGTATAAGGTACATAACACAGCATGAGTGCTCTGCAATTATTAACTTCTTCCACTTTCCCACATATCCATCTCAATAGCACCTACTCCAACACAACTTCTTGACAAAATATCTACTATCTATTATTAAAGCTAAGTTTCTTTCCTCTAAAGAAAGTCTTGAATACATTCATCTTTTTTTCTTTTTTTTTATTATTTGAACTGTATTTAGACAGAAAATTTCTAACATAACATACCTTTGTGTTGTCTATCGGCCGACTTCAACATAAGCCACTTCAACATTCTATTCTACTTTATTTGTAGTTCTAACAATCTCAGTGTTCATAAAGGACCTGGCAACCTAACAATGGAGTTAGAAATTGGAAATTTGCTATTTTCAAATATTCTTACTTTTCTTTAATCTATGTTTTTAACAATTATTTTTCTTTATTTTCTTTCTTTATTGAAACAATGGAATGCTCAACAAAGTACATTTCATCATAGTAAATTAGACTTAGATAAGTAGAAAAGAATGCAATTAAGAAAGCTTTCTATTTGCTTCCATTTTAACGAAAGATTGTGAAGTTGACATGACGTCTTACACAAGGTTCAGCTGTGGTGTTTTGAATTACCTAACAAATAAAAACTCATGGGAGACATTCAGCTACACTGTTGGACCTTAGCTACTTTCTTCTGTCTTCTAGTAAACATTCCTGACACATTTGGCTCTTGTGAATATGTAAGTGCATGTGAAGAGAGGTTGGGGTGAGTAGGAGGAGTAAGTAGAAGAGATGGAAAGAAATGAGAGAGAAGGGATAAGAGTAAAATATTTTCTGTTCAGAACCACATACATTACTAAAAATGCATTACCCTTTGTACTTGTGAAAGATAGGTTCTTTATGCTTTCCACACCCAAGTTTAGATGGGACAGCTAAATGAAGACATTTTCCTTTAGAAAAGCCACAAATTATTTTTTAAAGCATGAATTAATAAGAGATTTTGCAGCAATATTACTCTGTTACTGTCCAGTTCTCAAAATGGAAATCATAGAATACCAGTTCTTTTTTAGTTAGGAATTAAATGACCACATGAAGTCCCTTTCCAAACATTTCTCCATTGCAAGCATTTTAAATAATTTCTCCAAGGGAAGTACTATATATTCTGAGTGAATAGCATGACATTATGAACTACATCTAACATCAGATTTTTCTTCAACAGGCCTGTCAGTGCTCTTTAGTTCCACTGTAATGAAATGAAAATCGTGGGAGCTTGGAAGAAATATCTTCCTCACCCTGATACTCTATTAACTGGGGAATTGTACTATTTTCTTCACCATGGCAACAAACACACTCAATAGAGTTAGCGCTCACCTTTCCTGCACAGGGTGATGGGAAAAAATGGAAACAAAGAAAAGTAAAGCAAATAAAGATTTCAGAAAGCAATGAGTTAAGGAAATCATGAACCCAGGGCAGTGTGAGCTTGATGATCAGCATAAAGGGCCTTGTTTCAAACAAATTTTACTAGACTAGGTAACATGACCTAGAGAAGACTTTCAGTTTATACTTGATTAAATCTCAGAATAGGTGACTTATAATGTCAGCCAGTCAACTGAAAGGTGAACTTAAATGGTCTCATTTTACAGGAAGGTTAATGTCAGTAAAAGGCATAGATTGACCAGTAATCTTGAAATAAGGCTCTGAATTACTCATATACACCATCATTAAAAAGCAAAGAACTTGTTCTCATCAGCACATACAATTATTTGAATGATTTTGAAGGAATCAAGGCTGATTTGCGCTATGAAATATTTTAGCCATATTTTCCTTTTTTTCCAGAAAATAGAGCTTAGCTTAAAATGTAAGATATTCTATACTCTACTCAATTTATATTGTTCAAAATATTCCAGGCCATCCATCTTCCCCTGACATTTTGAGGTTTGTAACGGGTTGTATTTCTCTAGGACATTCTGGTACAGGCAAAACCACCAGAAACGGGGCCAAGTGGTTATTTCCTGTTCTGCAAAAACGAAAAAAAGAATCAGAGTTTTATTTTGTCACATGAGAAGCAATGCGAGAATTGATAAAAGAAATATCAGTTAAACAGAAATCAAATCATTGCATTATAGCCAGGAAGTCAAGAAAAAAAAAATGTTTAAATCATGGGATTTGACCTATGTGGGATTTCCAAGATTTAAAAAGGAAAATGCTCATCATCACTCGCCATCAGAGAAATGCAAATCAAAACCACAATGAGATACCATCTCACACCAGTTAGAATGGCAATCATTAAGAAGTCAGGAAACAACAGGTGTTGGAGAGGATGTGGAGAAATAGGAACACTTTTACACTGTTGGTGGGATTGTAAACTAGTTCAACCATTATGGAAAACAGTATGGCAATTCCTCAAGGATCTAGAACTAGATGTACCATATGACCCAGCCATCCCACTACTGGTATATACCCAAAGGATTATAAATTATTCTACTACAAAGACACATGTACACGTATGTTATTGCGGCACTATTCACAATAGCAAAGACTTGGAATCAACCCAAATGTCCATCTGTGACAGACTGGATTAAGAAAATTGGCACATATACACCATGGAATACTATGCAGCCATAAAAAAGGGTGAGTTTGCGTCCTTTGTAGGGACATGGATGCAGCTGGAAACCATCATTCTCAGCAACTATCACAAGAACAGAAAACCAAACACCGCATGTTCTCACTCATGGTGGAACTGAACAATGAATCACTTGGACTCGGGAAGGGGAACATCACGCACTGGGGCCTATCATGGGGAGGGGGGAGGGGGGAGGAGGGATTGCTTGGGGAGCTATACATGATTAATGATGAATTGATGGGTGCTGACGAGTTGATGGGTGCAGCACACCAACATGGCATAAGTATACATATGTAACAACCCTGCACGTTATGCACGTGTACCATAGAACTTAAAGTATAATAAAAAAAAAAAAAAAAAAAAGAAAATTAAAAAATCAATTTGGTCATCTATCTTAAATAAAATAAAGTGACAAACTCTACATTTTTATCTTTACACCTAGTTTTTTAGTATCATGTAGTTTTTAGTATGTTTTATTAAAAGCAAATTTGGCACTCATGTTCAGAGAAAAGGTTCAGAATAGTGTATTCAAAATAGAAAAATAATTTGGCGGTACTTCTGGGAAAGATGATGGAGAGAATGCCTATTTTAAAATCACTGCCCTCTTTGAAGCTCAGCAAAATTAAGAAAAATAACCCCAAATAACAAAAATCTTAAAACAGATCTTAAAACCAGAAAATGGTGCTGATATGATACCATAAATGTCAACATCTAATTATCAGTTACAATATAATTTGGCACAAACTGGAAATGCACATTGAATGTCAGCACACAGATCCCATAAATGAGAGTCCCAGTGTGGCGTCATAAATGAGAGTCCCAGTGTGGAGTTAGTGAAGGAAAGGATACTCAAAGCTACTGCCTGTTGAGTTTTTACTACATGTCAGGACTTCATCTAAGGGTTTTACCTGCATCATTTCAATGACTCTGCTCTGTAAGTTGGTGCTATTATAATCTTTGTTTCGCAGATGGAGAAACTCAATTTTGGCTGAAGTCACAAAGCTACATAACAAGCAACTGGGGGATCTGGAATTTTAACACAGTTTTCTTTCAGCTTTAAACTTATCTCTGAGTGATTAAGCTATGAAATCTTTACGAGAATGTTTTGGAGTGCTCTACTTATCACCCTTAACTTGGAAGGAGAAAGTTGGAAGTTTTGCACACAATGGAAAAAAGGGTACTCCAACCCCAACCTCTAATGTTACAGGGGACAAGGAGGAATTCAACAACTTGGTGAGGAGTATAAGCAGAGCTGAGGAGAAAAAGGCAGCTCAAGAGCAATGCTTTTGTTTGTTTCACTAATATCTTTGTCTAGCCAGGAGAGACTAGGCCCAGAAGCAAGTCCAGGCTGGAGAGAGATGAAGAATAATATGCCAGAGCCCACCTTTTAAGTCACAGACCAAAGTGATCTGTGCTGAGAAAATATGAACTGAGCAACCAAGTATCTCACTGCCTATTGATGAGACATCAAAACTATGTGGTCACTTCTAAAGGTGGCTGGCCTGCCCAGAAAGCCAGAAAAGGAGCCAAATTTGAGGGTAGTGCCACGGTTTACATTATATTCTCCAACATGCTGGAACTGATCTTGGCAGCAGAGTTTGAGAGATATGGAAAGTGCAGGAAGAAGTCACTGGATTTTGGCTGTTAATTAATTCTGATCCAGGCTGAGTGGTGCTAGGCATCTTAGGATTTCTTGTAGTCGGTCCCATGAAGCCCAAACTGGCACCTTATTTAAGAGAAGCACATGAGTAATTTCTGCCTAGGGTCATGGTGCCAATAATTCAGATTACTGCCAAGCTCATATCATTGATCCAGGCCTCTATTTTCCCAGTTGTAATTATAAGTTACTTTTAAGCTCCAAGGCCCTTTCCAATTCAAACATTCTGTAACTCCCTTGGGAATACTAAGGACTTTATCAGAACCCATGAGCCAACTAGAATCATATGTCCTACAAGAAAGCCTAAAGATTTGGAGAGTCAGGCCTATGCTGGAGGAAGCATGACAGAGCATTTTTAATTAGATATGTGGCTTATAATTATACAATGCCAATTCTAAGGTATAAGAGATAGTTTTAATTTGAGATGAGTGTTGGATGTGTTCAGTGGCTTAATTGTAGCTTGTTAACTTACACTAAGTAGATAATGTAAAGATAAATTACAAGTGTTTCTACTTACAGAAGTTATGCAGGTTCACTGTATGATATTTTTAAATCAATATATTGAATGAAAAATATAAATTGCTCAGCAATTCATTCCCTAAACCATATTAATTTTTGCTTTGTTTCTGGGCAGTTTTAATACTTCCTCTCCCTTAACAGCGAACCTCCTCATTATGGGGATTGTTTCTTTATCTTAAAATCCCTGAGCTTGGCATAATTAAGTGTCTAATAAATAGGGCTTTCTTCCGTAAAAGTAAATATTGCTTTTGAAAAGTTTTTATCGCCTTTCCAACAATTCCTTTTATCTTGATATAGCTGGTTTCATCCAAAACCCCATTAAATAAATATAAAATGATACTTTACCTTGTGGTTCAGATTTCATTATATACTACATTCTGATTAGAATTATGCTAATTAAGTGCTTCTATGAGAGGTAGCAGAGAATCTACCAAAGTGATTATACCACTAATGTGCGTAATTACTATATCAATTATTTATATGAACAAAAGATGTTTTTAAGCTGGAGTCAACTATGCTTGTTTTCAATACATTACCTTTATTATGTTATCCACCTGTGCAGTGACTTTCTTCATCCATCCAACTTGTATCCCCACATCAGGTCCATCTTAACACATATTGTGAATGAACGGAATGTGAATTTATTAATATGACTGTCATAGAGGAAGGTGCAAGTATTGCATGCTTTCAATATCTTAGGAGGAGGCTGGTTGAGATGGGATGTGTCATACTTTTTCTCATTAAATTTAATGACAACATTTTTAATATAATGGCTTTTCATTTAGTGGTGAGTTTTTCAGGAATGAATTAAGATGGATTAGTGAATTCTCAAATTAATGAATTATATCAAGAGAACACAGGCCTAAGCTAAGATTTAGGCATGTTGGTACTGAGGAGTTGACTATGCCCAAGTTCCACATACATGTGTTGATTCTCCACATTAGAAGGTCTGCCGGGGGAAGTTGTATGTGGGAATGTTCACTTGCAGGAATAAAGTATAGTGGATAGAAGAACACATGGTGAATGACCCCAGCCCAGGCCTATGAACTTCACCAGAGCTCTTCCCCGAGGACAGAAGTAGAAGCTGGAAAACTTTTCTCACAGGGATGTTGAAGCATGTGCTTCTGAGGTTGACATAGAGTGGGGTGATGCCTGTTTCTCCCCACCCCCTTTTGTTTGCACCCAGCACCATCCTGTATTATAAGAATTCTAGGGCATTAGTGGAGAAAATGGCAGCATCCATGTCTGGGCAGGTGCCTTCGTGGTGGGCCGAATAATGCCCCCCAAAGATTTCACATCCTAATTCCCAACCTGTGAATATATTGCCTTACATGGTAAAGGGACCTGGCAGGTATGATTTATTAATAGCTCAGGATCTTGATGGGGGAGATTACCCAAGATTTTGCAAGAGGGTCCAGTTTAACTACAAGAGCCCTTAAAGGAGGATGAAGCATTAGAGTCAGAAAAAGAGTGTGCCATGGGGAAATGGAAGCAGAGCTTGGAGTGATGCACTTTGAAAATGGAGATGGGTCCGGAGCTGAGAAATGCAGGCAACCTCTAGAAGCTGTAAAAGGCAAGGAAGTAGATTCTCCCCTTAATCCCCTAGAAGGAACATAGCTCTGTCACATATTGATTTTATCCCATAAGACCCATTTTACATTCTGACCCTCCAGAAATATCAGATAATGAATTCTATTATTTTAAACCATAAAGTTTTGGTATTTGTTATGGTAGCAATAGGACTGATACTACTTGTGACACAACATACATCACTGGTGGTCAGCAGAGACAGAAGTACTCAGTGGAGGCCCGGTGGGAAGGAGGGTAGTGCCCTGCAGGAGAGCTCATATGGGACTACTCCAGGGACTACTGAAAGTCTTGGGAGAGGGAATTTTGCAGGGGCCTGATAGCTTCTGTTGCAGTCGGAGTTAGTGAGCCATCAAGACTGGAATATTATTAATATTTCAGCTTTATTTGTAACCACAGACCAATGGAGTCTGGGAATATTCCAGTAACAGAATGCCTCAAACAGGCTTGACTTGCAAATAAACTTACTCAGGTCTTTCACCAGCTTCAGTTTGAAAAGCTTACCTGTCATTGATGGAAACAGAGTATCATCATTGAAGCCTTCCACTCCTTTCTCTCCATTCTGTGATTTACCTGCCATCCAGAGTTATCCATTGGTCCCATAGGGAAAATTAGGCCTGAAAAGCTCAAGCACAGACAAAACCAACACCTTGATCAAAGGAAAGCAGACTGGTTTTCTGACGCTATTGCTTGTTTGAGGAGGTGTTCCATAGCCAAAGAGATACCAGTGGAGGGTTTGAAACTTCAGGGCACTGATTCTACATGAGAATTGCATATCTGGCAATGGGACTCCGTTACATGGATTTAGGGAGTCATAGGAGTAGGAGGAGGAGCATGGCCCTGTGTTGTCACTGATATGTTATAACTCTGGCTTCCAATGGTAACATCAACTGGGAAAAGGTTAGAAAACTATAGCATCTTCCCATGTGAACTACCTATGACTCAGTGATCTCTATAATACCTTATTACTATAAACAAACATGCCATAATTTGCAAGAGATGATAAAATTATATCGTGAGTGCACAGCCCTTTTAATTCCATTGCAAACCCTCTCACTACTCCATAATAGTTATTTGTAATTTATGGACATTACCACTGTGTAGAGAAAAAACTTGAATTACTAGTTGCACTTATTTCTTTGTGAATTCCCAGGCCAGATTAGCCATATAGTTGCAGTCACTTGATACTAATGGTATTTATAAACCAAAAAAGAAAAAATATTAGGAAATTTAGAAAATTTTTCTATTAGTCACACAAACCATTTATATTCAATTACAATAAAATTGCCTTAACATATGTTTATTGCAGCTCAAAGATTGTTTTATGTGCTGTAATTTTTTCCCATTTGGTCTAGGAGTCCCTAAAATAAAAATTTCCGGATTAATGAATTATATGTTTCTTAAAAGGCTAAATTTTAAGCTCAAATTTTTGTATAAAGATGTATGAACTGGCCTCAATATGGGAACTTATAATGTCAAATGAGGGCCAATTATGTAAACTGGTGATTCTGACTGAATCTTAGTCATGTTCTTATTGTTCTCTTGATAACACAAATACCTGCTAGACTCAAAGCAAGTATGCAAGTAGATACAAGTATATTAATACCCTTGTAACTACTGGTAAGGTCATGGAGCTGTAAAGGCTGAGCTGGGAGCAGTAATTAATTTCATGTAGACAATATCCCCAGACACATCCATAAAGTATGTACAGATTTCTCTCCTTTTTCTCCCTGAGTGGTACTCCAATCAGGGTTTTGGCATCTTTGCCTTTACCCAACAGATAGTAATACCTCTCTTTGCTCCATGACGCTCCTGGAGCCCCAGCTGGCTTTTCTCGTAAGTTCATTCTATGTCGTTCCCACCATGAGTTCCACGAGCCACGTCAGTCCAGTACCACATTGGCTAGTACATTCTAGGCTTAATATGTGCCTGTTGAATGAATGAATAAAAGATTGAACAAATAGATGGATGCATAATAAATAAAATAAAAATAGGCTCCCTTCCCAAACATCATTTCATACTTGGGATCCTTTTCTTTTCTGACTTTTCTCTCTTGTATCAATATTCAACATTACTCTACTCCCCATCCACCCCCAATTATACCATAGCCAAAAATGTGTGTGTGCATTACATGTATAAATATACACATTAGTTGCTTAAGAGTCTGTGAGAATGCTGCTACCTCTTTTCATGGGAGACAGGAAGGCACTTCAGTATGATGGAACATAATCTTGGTCATCAGACAGCCCTGAGTTTGAATCTCCGCTATGTCCCTAATCTGTAACGTGGGCAATTATTTAACATCTCAGTTGTCTCACTTCCTCATCTGTAAAATGAACTATTAATATATACTTCCAGAAAGTATTATCAAGACCTTATTTATAGATCAATCCTAAACCTAGCAGTTAATCCTCCTGTCAAAGGAGCAGATTTTAAGTTCGTCCCAAGTCAAGGAGGAACTAAAATGCAGAACATGGATTTTCTAGAGCAATGACTTACTGAAACAGCTTAGCAGAGAATATTGAAGGAAGCTTAATGTCATTATTACAATTGCTAAACAACTGATGGAGAGGCTGGGATCATGTCTGTTAGTAATGAAAGTTTTGATTGCCGGGCGCAGTGGCTCAAGCCTGTAATCCCAGCACTTTGGGAGGCCGAGTGGGCGATCACAAGGTCAGGAGATCGAGACATCCTGGCTAACACGGTGAAACCCCGTCTCTACTAAAAATACAAAAAACAGCCAGGCAGGTGGCGGGCGCCTGTAGCCCTCTACTCGGGAGGCTGAGGCAGGAGAATGGCGTGAACCCGGGAGGCGGAGCTTGCAGTTAGCTGTGATCCGGCCACTGCACTCCAGCCTGGGCGACAGAGCGAGACTCCGTCTCAAAAAAAAAGAAAGTTTTGATCTAATGAAAAA